>NC_092790.1:43287038-43587038 GCF_047496795.1 Chiloscyllium punctatum | reverse complement strand
GTTACTGTACAGTGGGAGGTATGTCGGTCCGTGATGGTTCCTGTACAGAGGGAGAAATATCAGGCCGTGATGGTTACTGTGCAGTGAGACGTATGCCGGGCTTTGACGGTTACTGTGCAGTGGGTGGTATGTCAGGCCTGGATGGTTACTGTACATTGGAAGGAATATCAGGCCATGATGGTTACTGTACAGTGGGACGTATGTCAGGCCGGGATGGTTACTGTACAGTGGGAGGTATGTCGGGCTGTGATGGTTACACGACAGTGAGAGGTGTGTCGGGCCGTGATGGTTGCTGTACAGTGGAAGGTATGTCGGGCGTGATGGTTACTGTACAGTGGAAGGTATGATGGGCTGTGATGGTTACTGTACAGTAGGAGGTATGTCAATCCGTGATGGTTACTGTACAGTGGGAGATATGTCGGGCCTTGGTGGTTACTGTACAGTATGAGGCAAGTCTGACCGTGATGGTTATTGTACAGTGAGAGGTATTTTGGGCCGTGATGCTTACTGTACAGTGAGAGGTATTTGGGGCTGTGATGGTTATTGTACAGTGAGGGGTATGTCAGACTGTGATGGTTACTGTACAGTGTGAGGAATTTCTGGCCGTGATGGTTATTGTATACTGGGATCTATGTCAGACCGTGATGGTTACTCTACAGTGGGAGGTATGTCGGTCCGTGATGGTAACTGTGCAGTGGGAGATATGTCAGGTCGTGATGGTTACTGTACAGTGGGAGGTATGTCGGACCGCGATGGTTACTGTACAGTGGGAGGTATGTCGGGGTGTGATGGTTACTGCACTGTGGGAAGTATGCCCCGCCGTGATGGTTACTGTACAGTGGGAGGTATATCGGGCTGTGATGGTTACTGTACAGTGGGAGGTATGTCGGGGTGTGATGGTTACTGTACAGTGGGATGTATGTCGTGCCGTGATAGTTACTGCACAGTGGGAGGTATGTCGGGCCATGATGGTTGCTGTACAGTGGGAGGTATGTCTGGGTGTGATGGTTACTGTACAGTGGGACGTATGTCGGGCCGTGATGGTTACTGTACAGTGGGAAGTATGTCAGGCCGTGATGGTTACTTAGAGTGGGAGGTATGTCGGGCCTTGGTGGTTAATGTAAAGTGTGAGGTAAGTCTGGCCATGATGGTTTCTGTGCAGTGGGGGAATATCAAACCGTGATGGTTATGGTACAGTGCGAGGTATGTCGGGCCGTGATGTTCACGGTACAGTTGGAGGTATGACGGGTTGTGATGGTTATTGTACAGTGAAAGTTATGTCGGGCCGTGATGGTTACTGTACAGGGCACGGTATGTCGGGCCGTCATGGTTACTGTACGGTGGGAGGTATGTCAGGGTGTGATGGTTACTGTACGGTGGGAGGTATGTCAGGCCGTGACGGTTACGGTACAGTGGGAGGTATTTCGGCCTATGATGGTTACTGTACAGTGAGAGGTATTTCGGCCTATGATGATTACTGTACAGTGAGAGGTATTTGGGACTGTGATGGTTATTGTACAGTGGGATCTATGTCAGACCGTGATGGTTACTGTACTGTGGGACGTATGTTGGTCGGTGCCGGTTACTGTACAGTGGGAGGTATGTCGCTCTGTGATGGTTACTGTACAGTGAGAGGTATGTCAGGCCGTGATGGTTACTGTACAGTGGGAGTTATATCGGGGTGTGATGGTTACTGCACAGTGGGAGGTATGTCGGGGTGTGATGGTTACTGCACAGTGGGAGGTATGTGGAGGTGTGATGGTTACTGTACAGTGGGAGGTATGTCGGGATGTGATGGTTACTGTACAGTGGAAGGTATGTCGGGCCGTGATGGTTACTGTACAGTGGGACGTATATCGTGCCGTGATGGTTACTGTACAGTGGGAGGTATATCGGGCCGTGATGGTTACTGTACAGTGGAGGTATATCGGGCCGTGATGGTTACTGTACAGTGGAGGTTATGTCGGGCCATGATGGTTACTGTACAGTGTGTGGAATGTCGGGGTGTGATGGTTACTGTACAGTGGGAGTATGTCGGGCCGTGATGGTTACTGTACAGTGGGAGGTATGTCGGGGTGTGATGGTTCCTGTACAGTGGGAGGTATGCCCCGCCGTGATGGTTACTGTACAGTGAGTGGTATGTCGGAGTGTGATGGTTACTGTACAGTGTGAGGTATGTCGGGGTGTGATGGTTACTGTACAGTGGGAGGTATGTCGTGCCGTGATGGTTACTGCACAGTGGGAGTGATGTCGGGCCGTAATGGTTACTGTACAGTGGAGGTATGTTGGGCCGTGATGGTTACTGTAAAGTGGGACGTATGTCAGGCCGTGATGGTTACTGTACAGTGGGAGGTCAGTCAAGCCGTGATGGTTTCTGTACAGTGGGAGGTATGTCAAGCCGTGACCGTTACTGTACAGTGGAGGTATGCCGGGCTTTGCAGTTACTGTGCAGGGGGAGGTATGTCAAGCCGTGATCGTTACTGAACAATTGGAGGTAAGTCTGGACTTGGTGGTTACTGTACAGTGTGAGGTATGTCGGGCAGTGATGGTTCCTGTACAGTGGGAGGAATATCAGGCCGTGATGGTAACTGTACAGTGCGAGGTATGTCAGGCCGTGACGGTTACTGTACAGTGGAAGGTAATTCTGCCTATGATGATTACTGTACAGTGAGAGGTATTTGGGACTGTGATGGTTATTGTACAGTGGGATCTATGTCAGACCGTGATGGTTACTGTACTGTGGGACGTATGTTGGTCGGTGCCGGTTACTGTACAGTGGGAGGTATGTCGCTCTGTGATGGTTACTGTACAGTGAGAGGTATGTCAGGCCGTGATGGTTACTGTACAGTGGGAGTTATATCGGGGTGTGATGGTTACTGCACAGTGGGAGGTATGTCGGGGTGTGATGGTTACTGCACAGTGGGAGGTATGTGGAGGTGTGATGGTTACTGTACAGTGGGAGGAATGTCGGGATGTGATGGTTACTGTACAGTGGAAGGTATGTCGGGCCGTGATGGTTACTGTACAGTGGGAGGTATATCGGGCCGTGATGGTTACTGTACAGTGGAGGTATATCGGGCCGTGATGGTTACTGTACAGTGGAGGTTATGTCGGGCCATGATGGTTACTGTACAGTGGGAGGTATATCGGGCCGTGATGGTTACTGTACAGTGTGTGGAATGTCGGGGTGTGATGGTTACTGTACAGTGGGAGTATGTCGGGCCGTGATGGTTACTGTACAGTGGGAGGTATGCCCCGCCGTGATGGTTACTGTACAGTGGGAGGTATGTCGGGGTGTGATGGTTCCTGTACAGTGGGAGGTATGCCCCGCCGTGATGGTTACTGTACAGTGAGTGGTATGTCGGGGTGTGATGGTTACTGTACAGTGTGAGGTATGTCGGGGTGTGATGGTTACTGTACAGTGGGAGGTATGTCGTGCCGTGATGGTTACTGCACAGTGGGAGTGATGTCGGGCCGTAATGGTTACTGTACAGTGGAGGTATGTTGGGCCGTGATGGTTACTGTAAAGTGGGACGTATGTCAGGCCGTGATGGTTACTGTACAGTGGGAGGTCAGTCAAGCCGTGATGGTTTCTGTACAGTGGGAGGTATGTCAAGCCGTGACCGTTACTGTACAGTGGAGGTATGCCGGGCTTTGCAGTTACTGTGCAGGGGGAGGTATGTCAAGCCGTGATCGTTACTGAACAATTGGAGGTAAGTCTGGACTTGATGGTTACTGTACAGTGTGAGGTATGTCGGGCAGTGATGGTTCCTGTACAGTGGGAGGAATATCAGGCCGTGATGGTAACTGTACAGTGCGAGGTATGTCAGGCCGGGATGGTTACTGTACCGTGGGAGGTATGCCGGGCTTTGACGGTTACTGTGCAGTGGGTCGTATGTCAAGCCGTGATGGTTACTGTAAAGTGGGAGGTATGTCGGGGTGTGGTGGTGACTGTACAGTGGGAGGTAAGTCTAGCCATGACGGTTACTGTACAGTGGGAGGTATGCCGGGATTTGAAGGTTACTGTGCAGTGGGATGTAGGTCAAGCCGTGATGGTTACTGTACAGTGAGAGGTATGTCGGGGTGTGATGATTACTGTACAGTGGAAGGTATGTCGGGCGGTGATGGTTACTGTACAATGGCAGGTAAGTCAGGCCGTGATGGTTACTGTTCAGTGGGATATATATCGGGCCGTGATGGTTACTGTACAGTGGGAGGTATATCGGGCCGTGATGGTTATTGTACAGTGGGAGGTATATCGGGCCGTGATGGTTAGTGAACAGTGGAGGGTATGTCAGGCCGTGATAGTTACTGTACAGTGAGAGATATGTCGGGCCATGATGGTTACTGTACAGTGGGAGGTATGTCGTGCCATGATGGTTACTGTACAGTGGGAGGTATGTCGAGCAAAGATGGTTACTGTACAGTGTGTGGTATGTCAGGCCGTGATAGTTACGGCACAGTGGGAGGAAGGTAGGGCCGTGATGGTTACTGTATAGTGGGTGGAATGTCGGGCCGTAATGGTAACTGTGCAGTGGGAGGAATGTCGGTCCGTGATGGTTACTGTACAGTGGGAGGTATGTCGGTCCGTGATGGTTAATGTACAGTGGGAGGTATGTCGGGCCGTGATGGTTAATGTACAGTGGGAGGAATGTCGGGGTGTGATGGTTAATGTACATTGGGAGGTATGCCCCGCCGTGATGGTTACTGTACAGTGGGAGGTATGTCGGGCCGTGATGGTTAATGTACAGTGGGAGGTATATCGGGGTGTGATGGTTACTGTACAGTGTGAGGTATGTCGGGCCGTGATGGTTACTGTACAGTGTGAGGTATGTCGGGGTGTGATGGTTACTGTACAGTGGGAGGTATGTCGGGGTGTGATGGCTACTGTACAGTGTGAGGAAAGTCAGGACGGGATGGTTACTGTACAGTGGAAGGAATATCAGGCCGTGATGGTTACAGTACAGTGGGAGGTATGTTGGGGCGTGATGGTTACTGTACAATGGGACGTATGTCAGCCCGTGATGGTTACCGTACAGTGGATGGTATGTCAGGCCGTGATGGTTACTGTACAGTGGGAGGTATGTCAGGCCGTGATGGTTACTGTACAGTGGGAGGTATGTCGGGGTGTGATGGTTACTGTACAATGGGACGTATTTCAGCCCGTGATGGTTACTGTGCAGTGGGTGGTATGTCAGGCCGTGATGGTTACTGTACAGTGGGAGTTATGTCAGGCCGTGATGGTTACTGTACAGTGGGAGGTATGTCAGGCCATGATGGTTGCTGTACAGTGGGAGGTATGTCAGGCCGTGATGGTTACTGTACAGTGGGAGGTATGTCAGGCCGTGATGGTTGCTGTACAGTGGGAGGAATGTCGGGCCGTGATGGTTACTGTACAGTGGGAGGTATGTCAGGCCGTGATGGTTGCTGTACAGTGGGAGGTATGTCGGTCCGTGATGGTAACTGAACAGTGTGAGGTATGTCGTGCAGTGATGATTACTGTACAGTGGGAGGAATATCAGGCCTTGATGGCTACAGTTCAGTGCGAGGTATGTCAGGCCAGGATGGTTACTGTGCAGTGTGAGGCATGTCGGGCCTTGATGTTGACTGGACAGTGGGAGGTATGTCAGAGTGTGATGGTTACTCTACAGTGGGAGGTATGTCGGGCCGTGATGGTAACTGTACAGTGGGAGATATGTCGGGCCGTGATGGTAACTGTACAGTGGGAGATATGTCGGCGTATGATGGTTACTGTACAGTGGGAGATATGTCGGGCCGTGATGGTTACTGTACAGTGGGAAGTATGTCAGGGTGTGATTGATACTGTAAACTGGTAGGTATGTCAGGCCGTGATGGTTACTGTACAGTGGGAGGTATGTCGGGCCGTGATGGTTGTTGTACAATGGGAGGTATGTCAGGCCGTGATGCTTACTGTACAGTGGGAGGTATGTCGGGCCGTGATGGTTACTGTACAGTGGGAGGTATATCGGGATGTGATGGTTACTGTACAGTGGGAGGTATGTCAGACTGTGATGGTTACTGTACAGTGGGAGGTATGTCGGGGTGTGATTGATACTGTACAATGGTAGGTATGTCGGGGTGTGATTGATACTGTACAGTGTGAGGTATGTCGGGGTGTGGTGGTTACTGTACGATGGGAGGTATGTCAGGGTGTGATGGTTACTGTACAATGGGACGTATGTCATGCCGTGATGGTTACTGTACAGTGGGAGGTATGTCGGGCCGTGATGGTTACTGTACAGTGGGAGGTATGTCAGGCCGTGATGGTTACTGTACAGTGGGAGGTCTGTCGGGCCTTGGTGGTTATTGTACGGTCGGAGGTAGGTCTGGCCCTGATGGTTACTATAGAGTGTGAAGTACGTCAGTCCGTGATGTTTACTGTACAGTGGGGGTTATGTCGGGCCCTGATGGTTACTGTACATTGGGAGGTATGTCGGGGTGTAATGGATTCTGTACAGTGGTAGGTATGTCGGGCCGTGATGGTTACTGTACAATGGGAGGTATGTCAGGCCGTGATGGTTACTGTGCAGTGGGAGGTATGTCGGTCTGTGATGGTTACTGAACAGTGTGAGGTATGTCGTGCAGTGATGATTACTGTACAGTGGGAGGAATATCAGGCCGTGATGGTGACAGTACAGTGCGAGGTATGTCAGGCCAGGATGGTTACTGTGCAGTTTGAGGTATGTCGGGCCGTGATGTTGACTGTACAGTGGGAGGTATGTCGGGGCGTTATGGTTACAGTACAGTGGGAGGTATGTCGGGGTGTGATGGATACTCTATAGTGGGAGGTAAGTCGGTCCATGATGGTTACTGTACAGTGGGAGGTATGTCGGGGTATGATGGTTACTGTACAGTGGGAGGTATGTCGGGCCGTGATGGTTGTTGTACAATGGGAGGTATGTCAGGCCGTGACGGTTACTTTACAGTGGGACATATGTCGGGCTGTGATGGTTACTGTACAGTGAGAGATTTTTGGGGCTGTGATGGTTACTGTACAGTGGGAGGTATGTCAGACTGTGATGGTTACTGTACAGTGGTAGGTATGTCGGGCCGTGATGGTTGTTGTACAATGGGAGGTATGTCAGGCGGTGATGCTTACTGTACAGTGGGAGGTATGTAGGGGTGTGATGGTTACTGTACAGTGGTAGGTATTTCGGGTCGTGATGGTTACTGTACAGTGGGAGGTATGTCGGGATGTGATGGTTACTGTACAGTGTGAAGTATGTCGGGACGTGATGGTTAATATACAGTGGGAGGTATGTCAGGGTGTGATGGTTACTTTACAGTGGGAGGTATGTCAGGCCGTGATGGTTACTGTACAGTGAGAGGTATGTCGGGCCGTGATGGTTACTGTTCAGTGGGAGGTATGTCAGGCCGTGATGGTTACTGTACAGTGGGAGGTATGTCGGGGTGTGATTGATACTGTACAGTGGTAGGTATGTCGGGGTGTGATGGTTACTGTACAGTGGTAGGTATTTCGGGTCGTGATGGTTACTCTACAGTGCAGGGAATGTCAGGCCGTGATGGTTACTGCACCGTGGAAGGTATGTCGGGCCATGATGGTTACTGTACAGTGTGAGGTATGTCGGGGTGTGATGGTTACTGTACAGTGTGAGGTATGTCGGGGTGTGATGGTTACTGCACCGTGGAAGGTATGTCGGGCCATGATGGTTACTGTACAGTGTGAGGTATGTCGGGGTGTGATGGTTACTGTACAATGGGAGGTATGTCAGGGTGTGATGGTTACTGTACAGTGGGAGGTATGTCGGGCCGTGATGGTTACTGTACAGTGGGAGGTATGTCAGGGTGTGATGGTTACGGTACAGTGGGAGGTATGTCGGGCTGTGATCGTTACTGTACAGTAGGTGGTATGGTTACTGTACAGTGGGAGGTGTGTCGGGCCGTGATGGTTACTGTACAGTGGGACGTATGTCAGGGTGTGATGGTTACTGTACAGTGGGAGGTATGTCGGGGTGTGATGGTTACTGTACAGTGGGAGGTATATCGGGCTGTGATGGTTTCTGTACAGTAGGTGGTATGTCGGGGTGTGATGGTTACTGTACAGTGGGAGGTATATCGGGCCGCGATGGTTACTGTACAGTGGGACGTTTGTCAGGCCGTGATGGCATACTGTACAGTGGGAGGTATGTCAAGCCGTGATGGTTACTGTACAGTGGGAGGTATGTTGGGCCTTGGTGGTTAATGTAAAATGGCTGTTAAGTCTGGCCATGATTGTTAATGTACAGTGCGAGGTAGTCGGGCCGTGATGGTTACGGTACAGTTGGAGGTATGTCGGGCTGTGATGGTTACTGTACAGTGGGAGATATGTCGGGGTGTGATGGTTACTGTACAGTGGGAGGTACGTCGGGGTATGATGGTTACTGTACAGTGTGAGTTATGTCGCGCCGTGATGGTTACTGTACAGTGGGAGTTATGTCGGGGTGTGATTGTTACTGCTCAGTGGGAGGTATGTCGGTCCGTGATGGTTACTGTACAGTGGGAGGTATGTCGGGGTGTGATGGTTACTGTACAGTGGGAGGTATGTTAGGGTGTGATGGTTACTGGACAGTGGGAGGTATGTCAGGGTGTGATGGTTACTGTACAGTGGGAGGTATGTCAGGGTGTGATGGTTACTTTCCAGTGAGAGGTACGTTGGTCCGTGATGGTTCCTGTACAGTGGGAGGTATGTCGGGGTGTGATGGTTACTGTACAGTGGGAGGTATGTCGGGCCGTGATGTTTACTGTACAGTGGAGGGTATGTCGGGGTGTGATGGTTACTGTACAGTGGGAGGTATTTGGGGCCGTGATGGTTACTGTACAGTGGGAGGTATGTCGGGCCGTGATGGTTACTGTACAGTGGGAGGTATGTAGGGCCGTGATGCTTACTGTACAGTGGGAGGTATGTCGGGGTGTGATGGTTACTGTACAGTGTGAGCTATGTCGGGGTGGGATGGTTACTGTACAGTGGGAGGTATGTCGGGGTGTGGTGGTTACTGTACAGTGGGAGGTATTAGGGCCGTGACTGTTACCGTACAGTGGGAGGTATGTCGGGCTGTGATGGTTACTGTACAGTGGAGGGTATGTCGGGGTGTGATGGTTACTGTACAGTGGGAGGTATTTGGTGCCGTGACTGTTACCGTACAGTGGGAGGTATGTCGGGCTGTGATGGTTACTGTACAGTGGGAGGTATGTCGGGGTGTGATGGTTACTGTACAGTGTGAGGTATGTCGGGCTGTGATGGTTACTGTACAGTGGGAGGTATGTCGGGCCGTGATGTTTACTGTACCGTGGGAGGTATGTCGGGCCGTGATGCTTTCTGTACAGTGGGAGGTATTTGGGGCCTTGATGCTTATTGTTCAGTGTGAGGTATGTCGGACTGCGATATTTACAGTACAGTTAGAGGTATGTCGGGCCGTGATGGTTACTGTACAGTGGAGGGTATGTTGGGGTATGATGGTTACTGTGCAGTGAGAGGTACGTTGGGCCGTGATGGTTACTGTACAGTGAGAGGTACGTCGGGCCGTGATGGTTACTGTACAGTGGGAGGTATGTCGGGGTGTGATGGTTTCTGTACATTGTGAGGCATTAGGGCCGTGACTGTTAGCGTACAGTGGGAGGTATGTCGGACCGTGTTGGTTTCTGTACAGTGGGAGGTATTTGTGGCCGTGATGGTTATTCTTCAGTGGGAGGTATGTCGGACTGCGATGATTACTGTACAGTGGGAGGTATGTCTGGCCGTGATGGTTACTGTACAGTTGGAGTAATATCAGGCCGTGATGGTTACTGTACAGTCGGAGGTATGTCGGGGTGTGATGGCTACTGTACAGTGGGAGGTATGTCGGTCCGTGATGGTTACTCTACAGTGGGAGGTATGTCGGGGTGTGATGGTTACAGTACAGTGTGATGTATGTCGGGCTGTGGTCGTTATTGTACAGTGAGAGGTATTTCGTGCTGTGTTGGTTACTGTACAGCGGGAGGTATGTCGTGCTGTGATGGTTATTGTACAGTGAGAGGTATTTCAGGCTGTGATGGTTATTGGACAGTGAGAGGTATGTCGGCCATGGTGCTTATTGTACTGATGGTGGTAGGTCGAGCCAAGATCAATACTGTGCACTAGACGGTATGTTGTGCCATGGAGGTGCAGACTGTATGAGTTGTACTGAGCACGATTCTTCTGCTGCCAATGGCCCATTGCATCTCATGGATGCCTCATCATTTGTTGCTCAATTTGTTTAAAGTTTGTCCCAGTCATTGCCCTGAGGGCTTCCTATCATGAGGAGTGTCTGCAAAATGTGCCCTTGCTTCCCATTGTGCAGTATCCATTCTTACCGGTATATGAAACGTAGAAGTGTATCTGCAGCAGGCAGATCGGTGTTGATGTTGTCAATATGTTTCCCTTTAATTGATTTCCCCATAGCCTGCCACAGAGCAGTCTAGCAGCCATAGGATCCAGCATCAATGCTGAGCACTGTATTGACTGTATACCAAGGAGCTGCCCCCTCAGCCTGGCTGTGTCCTGTCAGTGGGACAGACCCTACCAGAGAAGATGGTGAAGTTGCCTGGGACATAGTCCTGTTCACAGAATCCTGCTTCAGAGGCAATAGTTAACTTTTGCTTGATTAGTCTGAGGGAAATATACTGCAGGTCACTTTTACATTTTGTGTAATGAAGAGTTAATATCACTTTATTTCTTACATATTTTAAAATAAACCAAACATCATTGTTTTTCCGTTGAATATTCGAATTACCAGAGTGCACACCTAACTCTTACACAATTCAGTGACTGTAGTAAACAGCCGATTCATTTTCAGATCAATGAACACACCATCTTGCAGGCAGCAAAGCTGCTGAAAATGACTTTGAGAAAAAAGCCTGAATTCAGACACAGAGTTTTTGAGCCTCATCATGACCTCCAAAATACTGGCCATCTTCATAATCTGTTCAGAGAGCTTCCAAACTGGAGCTGGGCTGTTACTCACACAATGCCTCACAACAGACTGGTTAGAGACATACCTGAACAATGGGGAGATATGAGTGGGGAAAACTGGTCAATGGACTAGCACATGGCGCTGGTTCAGACGCAGTCCACCATTTGTAACAATGACCTGTAAACAACGATGTCTTGCAAATATATCTCTTCTGTGTGCCACCTAAATTCTGTAATACTATACCTTAGACCCGATCCTGAATGAAGGTGTTATAAAGGGTCCTGCAGCACATGGCATCTTACATTGAATCCCTCATAAACCATATCCAGTGTATGTTAGCCCAACAATGTCAGTATCCAAATAGAATTGTGCAGCTCCATTAATGGACAGTATGATCCCAGCCCAACATTCTTGTGTGTGATTTGAGCTGGAAATCTCTGTGTAAATGTTTGCAGCATTGTTCTCACATTGAACAGTAAAGTCTCTTTGCTGAAGTTTCGATAGCCTTTATTAATACCAACTTTTAGATTGTCCAATAAACATTATATAAACCCCCCCTTTATTCAGTTCACTTTTATAACAACAATATCATGAAAACAGTGCCCAACTCACAGTAAGGAACATTGAAATGATGAGTCCCATTACCACTACCAAGACCACATTATCATTCAGTACGAGGACTTTGAAAATATACAACTATTTTCCCTTATATTAATATTGTGAACAAATAGTTGACTCTCCTGCTCCTCAGATGATGCCTGAACGGGTGTGCTTTTTCAGAACCACACGTTTTGACTCTGATCTCCAGCATCTGCAGTGCTCACTTTCTCCCTGTTAATGCACACTCATAATCATTTTCGTGGCAACAATATCACTGTGTGTTTAAACATGTTACAGTCTGATAGGCGTACATTTTGAATTGCTTCTGTCTATCTCAGAGCTCAGTAATGTGGGATATGAATGTCTGTGTCTGTGTGATGCTCGGTATGTGGACCATGCATCTGAGAGATGGACAGATTGTTTCAAACATCATTTTCCTTCAGCTGTTCATGAAAACCAAGTTCCTGCCTGGACTTCACCAGCCTGAGCAGACAAAACCCAAAGCACAGTGTCCAGCATTGGGCATGACAATATTTTTCATTTTAATTTATTCATAGAATATGATTGGGATGGTATTTATTGCCCATCCCGTATTGCCCTTGAGAAAGTGGGGGTTACTGCTGCATTGACCCATTGCAGTCCATGTGTTGTAGATGTGCATTATGGAGGGACGTTGAAACAGTGACACTGAAGGAACCGCAGTATGCTTCCCAATCAGGATGGTGGGTGGCTTGGAATGGAACGTGAACATGGTGATGATCCCATGTGTCTACTTCCCTTGTGCTTCTTGATGGTCTTGGTTTCGGAGGTACATTGTAAGGAGCCTTGGTAAATTTCTGCAGAGCACCGTTTAGATGGCAGACATTTCTGCTACTGAGTGCCAGTGGATGAGGGTTGAAGCTGCACTCACACAGGCAAATGGGGCTATTCCATCACACACACATTCAATGTGTGTCTTATAGATGGCGTGCTGGCTTTCGGAAACCACAAGGTAGTTATTTCTTCAGGATTCCTAGCTCCTGACATATTCTTGTTGCCAATCAATTTATATGTAGCAAATTGTGGCACTGAATAAAAGCACAACAAGTCAGGCAGCATCTGCGGTACAGGAGAATCGACGTTTTAGTGTAAACCCTTCACAGGAATGGGTAATGAAATTATATGGTCAGTCCAGTTCTGGATAATGGGAATCCCCGGGATATTGCTTGGTGGGTGTTCAGTGATGGTGGTGGCATTGAACATTGGAAGGTATGGTTCAGTTTTCTATTGTCAGAGGTAATTGTTGTCTGGCACATGTGTAATGGGAATGGTACTTGTCACTGTTAACCACACACCTGCATATTTCCAGGTCCTTGTTGCTTTTGGATAAGGATTGCTTCAGTATCTGAGTAAATCACGAATGGTGTTGAACATTGTCCAATCATTGGCAAACATTCCCAGTTGTGACTTTACAGTGCAGGGATGGTCATTTATGATTGGGCCTGGGGCACAGAGCACTCTGAGAGCTCACTGATACTGTCCCTCTCTCTGAGCTAGGAAGCTTGCTTCTCGTTCCACCTGCTCCAGAGGTGTCTAACAACATATCTGAGCAGAATAATGTTACAGTATCTTCCCCATGAAGCTGAGGGAGGACTTGGTTAGCTCAATCAATTGGACGGCTAGATATTAATGCTAACAGTGTGGATTTAATTCCTTCACTGACTGGAGTGACTAAAGGACTGTCCTACTCAACCTCTCCCTTACTTGAGGCATGATGACTGTCCAGTTAAACTGCCACCAGCCGTCTCTGTCTAACGAGAGAGCAGCCCTTTCATCCTGTTGGAGTACACTGCCTTACCTTTCCAATTTTGATCTACAGGTTTACTCAGAAATCCCTCTCCCGGGGAACTGCTGCAGAGCTGTCCTGGAGCTGAGATGTCTGTTTCCCACAAACCCCAGCCACCTTCCTTTCAGGTATAACTTCAGCCAGTGTAGATGATTCCTATTTGCTCCAGTTTTGCCGTTAATCCTGGATATGACATTTGGTCAAATGCAGTTATGATTATGTTAAGTTCAGCCACTGTCGCCTCCCCTCTAGATTTCAGCTGTGTTTTCTTGTTGTGCATCATTAAACCCAGGGTTCAATGAGCCCAAGGGATGAGAGCCCAAACTGAGCTTCAGTGATCAGGTTGGTGTTGAGGAAGTGCTGCTTGATCCCACTGTAGATGACATCCTCATCACTTTTTAATGATTGGGATTAGAGCAATGGGGCAGTCATTGATTGTCTGATGTTTTGTCTGTGTGTGTACAGGACACACACGGACACACCCATATCTTCCAATCTTCAATGCCACCATCACTGAACAGCCACCTAGCAATATCCCAGGGATTACCGTTATCCAGAACTGGACTGACCATATCGTTGAATCCACACCCGGATAGTTTCCCAAATTATCAGGTAGTTCCCAGTGCTGTATCCCAGCAGGAACAGCTCGATTGGAATTTTATCAAGGCCCACAGCCTTTGAATTCTCCAATCCCTCCAGCCGTTTGTAGATACCACATACAGTGAATCGAATTAGCTGAAGAATGCCATATAGAGGAGACTAAACTAGATCATCCCATTGACACTTCTGCCTGACAATTATTGTGAATGATTGGGCCTAATTTTTTCTATTGCTGTTCTAGGCTTATCCATCATTGAGGAAGTTGTATGTGGGGATCCTCTTTCTCTATTGAGTTATTTGATTGACCACACAATTCAACCTGACTGCATGTGACAGGATTGCAGAGATTAGGTCTGATTTGTTGGTTAGATATGTCTGTCACGAGCTATTTCTGCTATTTGGTGAGTAAGTGGTCCTGTTTGGTAAAGTCACCTTATTGTGAGGTGTACCTGGTGCTGCTCTTGGATCGTCCTCCTGTATTCCCCATTGAACAAGGGTTTATCCCCTGCCCTGATGGTCAGGGTAAAGTGGAGCATATGCCAGGCATGGACTGTGAAAATTATGCAAGAGTACAAATCTGCTTCTTTAGGTAATGACCCACCTCACCTCACACAGGCCAGTGCTGAGTTCGAGATCGCTTTGAAATCTGTTCCGTTTAGAATGGTGATAGCATCTCTCACATGTGCGCGCGCGCGCACACACACACACACTATTCACAATGTGAAAGTGGAGCTTTGTCTCCAGAAATACTGTGTGCAGTAGTCACTGCTCCCAATATGGCCATCGTCAATGTGTCCGCAGCCGGTAGATTGGAGAAGATGAGGTAAAGTATGTTTCTCCCTGTCAGTCATTCCCTCCCGACCCAGTGCAGACCCAGTCAAGCAGCTATGACCTTTTGGACACAACCATGTCGATTAACAGTGCTGCTGCTGATCCCCTCTGGGTGGTGGATTTGAAATGGCCCACCCAGTACAGATTCTCCAGACTTGCATTCCACTCTCTGTAACATCTCCACCCTTGCTTTCTTCTCTCTGTAACATCTCCGGCCTTGCATTCCTATCTCTGTAACATCACTAGCCTTGCTTTCCACTATCTGAACCATCTCCAGCCTTGCTTTCCTCTCTCTGTAACATCTGCAAATTTGCTTTCCACCCTGTAACATCTGCAGCCTTGCTTTTCTGTCTCAAAAATATCTTCAGCTTTGATATTCAGTCTCTATAACATCTCCAGCCTTGCTTTCCTATCTCTGTAGCACCTCCAGCCTTGCTTTCGTCTCTCTGCAACATCGGCAAACTTGCTATCCTATATCTTTAACATCTGCTGCCTTGCATTCCTATCTCAGTAACATCTCCGGCCTTGCTTTTCTATCTCTGTAACATCTCCAGACTGGCTTTCATATCTCTGAAATATCACCGGCCTTGCTTTCCTATCTCTGTAACATCTCCAGCCTTGCTTTCCACTCTCTGTAACATCTCCAGCTTTGGGTTCCTCTTGCTGTAACATCTGCAAATTTGCTTTCCACTCTCTGTAACATCTGCAAACTTGCATTGCTATCTCTGTAACATCTCCAGACTTGCTTTCCACTCTCGCAAACATCCCCTGCCTCGCATTCCACTCTCTGTAACATCTCTAGCCTTGATTTCCTCTCTCTGTAACATTTCCAGCCTTGCTTTCCTCTCTCTGTAACATCTCCAGCCTTGCTTTCCTATCTCTGTAGCACCTCCAGCCTTGCTTTCGTCTCTCTGCAACATCGGCAAACTTGCTATCCTATATCTTTAACATCTGCTGCCTTGCATTCCTATCTCAGTAACATCTCCAGCCTTGCTTTTCTATCTCTGTAACATCTCCAGACTGGCTTTCATATCTCTGAAATATCACCGGCCTTGCTTTCCTATCTCTGTAACATCTCCAGCCTTGCTTTCCACTCTCTGTAACATCTCCAGCTTTGGGTTCCTCTTGCTGTAACATCTGCAAATTTGCTTTCCACTCTCTGTAACATCTGCAAACTTGCATTGCTATCTCTGTAACATCTCCAGACTTGCTTTCCACTCTCGCAAACATCCCCTGCCTCGCATTCCACTCTCTGTAACATCTCTAGCCTTGATTTCCTCTCTCTGTAACATTTCCAGCCTTGCTTTCCTCTCTCTGTAACATCTGCAAACTTGTTTTCTACTCTCTGTCACATCTGCAGACTTGCTTTGCTATCTCTGTAACATCTCCAGCCTTGCTTTCCTCTCTCTCTCTAACATCTCCGGCCTTGCTATCCTCTCTCTGTAACATTTCCAGATTGCTTTCCCATCTCTGTAACATATCTAGCTTTGATTTCCTCTCTCTGTAATATATCCATCTTTGCTTTCCAATCTCTATAACATATCCAGCTTTGCTTTCCTATCTCAGTAACATCTCCGGCCTTGCATTCCTATATCTGTAACATCTCCAGCCTTGCTTTCCTCTCGCTGTAACATCTCCAGCCTTGCTTTCCTCTCTCTGTAACATCTCTAGCCTTGCTTTCCTCTCTCTGTTACATCTGCAAACTTGCTTTCCTATCTCTGTAACATCTCCGGCCTTGCTTTCCACTATCTGAACCATCACCAGCCTTGCTTTCCTCACTCTGTAACATCTCCAGCCTTGCTTTCCTCTCTCTGTTTCATCTGCAAACTTGATTTCCTATCTCTGTAACATCTCTGGCCTTGTTTTACTCTCTCTGTAACATCTCTAGCCTTGCTTTACTCTCCCTGTTACACCTGCAAACTTGCTTTCCTATATCTGTAACATCTCCGGCCTTGCTTTCCAGTATCTGAAATATCTCCGGCTTTGCTTTCCTCTCCCGGTAATATCTACAGCCTTGCTTTCCTCTCTCTGTAACATCTGCAAACTTGCTTTCCACTCTCTGTGACATCTCCAGCCATGCTTTCCCCTCACTCTGTAACATCTGCAAACTTGCTATCCACTCTCAGTAACATCTGCAAACGTGCTTTCCTATCTCTGTAACATCTCCAGCCTTACTTTCCTCTCTCGGTAACCTGTCCAACCATGCTTTCCTATCTCTGTAACATACCTGGCCTTGCTTTCCTCTCTCTGTAACATATCCAGCCTTGCTTTCCTCTCTCTGTAACATCTGCAAACTTGTTTTCCACTCTCTGTAACATCTGCAAACTTGCTTTACTATCTCTATAACATCTCCGGCCCTGCTTTCCACGATCTGAACCATCTAAAGCCTTGCATTCCTCTCTCTGTAACATCTCCAGCCTTGCTTTCCCCTGTCTGTAACACCTCCAGTCTTGCTTTCCTCTCTCTGTAACATCTGCAATCTTGCTTTCCTATATCTGTAACATCTCCAGCCTTGGTTTCCTATCTCTGTAACATCTCTAGCCTTGCTTTCCTCTCTCTGTTACATCTGCAAACTTGCTTTGCTATCTCTGTAACATCTCCGGCCTTGCTTTCCACAATCTGAACCATCTCCAGCTTTGCATTCCTCTCTCGGTAACATTTCCAGCCTTGCGTTCCTCCCTCTGTAGCATCTGCAAACTTTCTTTCCTCTCTCGGTAACATCTCCAGTCTTGCTTTCCTAACTCTGTAACATCTCCAGCCATGCTTTCTTCTCTCTGTAACTAATCCAGCTTTGCTCTCCTCTCTCTGTAACATCTCCAGCCTTGCTTTGCATTGTCTGTAACATCTCTAGCCTTGTTTCCACTCTCTGTACCATCTCCTCCCTTGCTTTCCTCTCTCTGTAACATTTCCAGCTTTGCGTTCCTCTCTCTGTAACATCTCCGATCTCGCTTTCCTATCTCTGTAACATCTCCAGCCTTGCTTCCCTCTCTCTGTAACATCTGCAGCCTTGCTTTCCTATCTCTGTGACATCTCCAGCCTTGCTTTCCTCTCTCTGTAACATATACAGCCTTGCATTTCTCTCTCTGTATCATCTGCAAACTTGCTTTCCTCTCTCTGTAACATCTCCAGCTTTGCGTTCCTCTCTCTATAACATCTCTAGCCTTGCTTTCCTCTCTCTGTAACATCTCCAGCCTTGCCTTCCTCTCTCTGTAACATCTCCAGCCTTGCTTTACTCTTCCTGTTAAACCTGCAAACTTGCTTTCCTATATCTGTAACATCTCCGGTCTTGCTTTCCAGTATCTGAAATATCTCCGGCTTTGCTTTCCTCTCCCGGTAGCATCACCAGCCTTGCTTTCCTCTCTCTGTAACATCTCCAGCCTTGCTTTCCTCTCTCTGTAACATCTGCAAACTTGCTATCCACTCTCAGTAACATCTGCAAACGTGCTTTCCTATCTCTGTAACATCTCCAGCCTTACTTTCCACTCTCTGTAACATCTCCAGCTTTGCGTTCCTCTCTCTGTAATATCTCCGATCTTGCTTTCCTATCTCTGTAACATCTTCCTTCTTGCTTTCCTCTCTCTGTACCATCTGCAAACTTGCTTTGCTATCCGTGTAACGTCTCCAGCCTTGCTTTCCTATCACTGTAACATCTCCAGCCTTGCATTCTACTCTCTACATCTTCAGCTTTGCGTTCCTCTGTCTGTAATATCTGCAGCCTTGCTTTCCACTCTCTACAACATCTCCAGCTATGCATTCCTCTCACAGTAACATCTCCAGCCTTGCATTCCTCTCTCTATAACATCTCCAGCCTTGCTTTCCTATCTCTGGAACATCTCCAGCCATGCTTTCATATCTTTGTAACATCTCAGGATTTGATTTCCACTCTATGAAACATCTCCTGCCTTGCTTTCCTGTCTCAGCTATATGACTAGCCTTACTTTCCTCTCTCTGTAACATCTTCCGCCTTGCTTTCGTCTGTCTGTAACATCTCCAGCCTTGCTTTCGTCTCGCTTTAACATCTCCAGCTTTGCTTTCCTCTCTCTGTAACATCTCCAGCCTTGCTTTCCTATCTCTGTAACATCTCCAGCCTTGCTTTCCACTATCTGAACCATCTACAGCCTTGCTTTCGTCTCTCTGTAACATCTGCAAACTTGCTTTGCTATCTCTGTAATATCTCCAGCCTTGCTTTCCTATCTCTGTAACATCTCCAGCCTTGCTTTCCTATCTCTGTAACATCTCCGGCCTTGCTTTCCACTATCTGAACCATCTACAGCCTTGCTTTCGTCTCTCTGTAATATCTGCAATCTTGCTTTCCTATCTCTGCAACATGTCAGGCTTTGCTTTCCACTATCGGAACCATCTCCAGCCTTGCATTCCTATCTCTGTAACGTCTCCAGCCTTGCTTCCACTGTCTGTAACATCTCCAGCCTTGCTTTCCTATCTCTGTAACATATCCTGCCTTGCTTCCCACTCTCTGTAACATCTCCGGCCTTGCTTTCCACTATCTGAACCATCTCCAGCCTTGCTTTTCACTCTCTGTAACATCTGTAGCCTTTCTTTACCCTCCCTGTAACATCTCCAGCCTTGCTTTCCTCTCTCTGTAACATCTGCAAACTTGCTTTCCTATATCTGTAACATCTCCAGCCTTGCATTCCTATCTCTTTAACATTTCTGGCCTTGCTTTCCTCTCTCTGTAACATCTCCAGCTTTGCGTTCCTCTCTCTGTGACATCTGCAAACTTGCTTTGCAATCTCTGTAACATCTCCAGATTTGGGTTCCTCTCTCTGTAACATATCCAGCCTTGCTTTCCACGATCTGAACCATCTGCAAACTTGCTCTCCTATTTCTGTAACATTTCTGACCTTGCTTTCCACTATCTGAACCATCTGCAGCTTTGCTTTCCTCTCTCGGTAACATCTCCAGCCTTGCTTTTTTTCTCTCGGTAACATCTCCATCCTTGCTTTCCTCTCTCTGTAACATCTCCAACCTTGCTTTCTTATCACTGTAACATCTCCAGCCTTGCTTTCCACACTCGACAACATCTCCAGCTTTGCGTTCCTCTGTCTGTAATATCTGCAGCCTTGTTTTCCACTCTCTGAAACATCTCAAGCCTTGCTTTCCTCTCACGGTAACATCTCCAGCCTTGTTTTCCTATCTCAGTAACATCTCCAGCCTTGCGTTCCTGTCTCTGTATCATCTGCAGCCTTGCTTTCCTCTCTCTGTAACATCTCGTCCCTTGCTTTCCTATCTCTGTAACATCTCCAGCCTTGCTTTCCTCTCTCTGTAACATCTCGTCCCTTGCTTTCCTATCTCTGTAACATCTCAGGCCTTGCTTTTCAATCACTGTAATATCTCCAGCCTTGCTTTCCTCTCTCTGTAACATCAGCAAACTTGCTTTCCTATCTCTGTAACATTTCCAGCCTTGTTTTCCTCTCTCTTTAACATGCCTGGCCATGCTTTCCTCTCTCTGTAACATCTCCAGCATTGCGTTCTGCTCTCCATAACATCTCCAGCGTTGCTTTCCTATCTCGGTAGCATCTCGACCCTTGCTTTCCTCTCTCAGTAACATCTGCAAACTTGCTTTCCTATCTCTGTAACATCTCAAGCCTTGCTTTCCTCTCTCTGTAACATCTTCCGCCTTGCTTTCGTCTCTATGTAACATCTCTAGCCTTGCTTTGCTCTCCCTGTAACATTTCCAGCCTTGCATTCCTCTCTCTGTGACATCTGCAAACTTGCTTTGCAATCTCTGTAACATTACCAGCTTTGCGTTCCTTTCTCTGTAACATATCCAGCCTTGCTTTACACGATCTGAACCATCTGCAAACTTGCTTTCCCATCTCTGTAACATGTCCGACCTTGCTTTCCACTATCTGAACCATCTGCAGCTTTGCTTTCCTCTCTCGGTAACATCTCCAACCTTGCTTTTTTCTCTCGGTAACATCTCCATCCTTGCTTTCCTCTCTCTGTAACATCTCCAGCCCAGCTTTCCTATCACTGTAACATCTCCAGCCTAGTTTTCCTTTCTCAGTAACATCTCCGGCTTTGCGTTTCACTCTCTGAAACATCTCCTGCCTTGCTTTCCTATCTCTATTATATCGCTAGCCTTGCTTTCCTCTCTCACTCACATCTCCAGCCTTGCTTTCGTCTCTCTGTAACATCTCCAGCCTTTTTTCCTCTCTCTGAACCATCTCCAGCCTTGCTTTCCTCTCTCTGTAACCTCTCCAGCTTAACGTTCCTCCCTCTGTAACATCACCAGCTTTGCTTTGCTCTCCCTGTAACATCTCCAGCCTTGCTTTGCACTGTCTGTAACATCTCCAACATTGCTTTCCACTGTCTGTAACATCTCCAGCCTTGCTTTTCACTCTCTGTAACATCTGTAGCCTTTCTTTACCCTCCCTGTAACATCTCCAGCCTTGCTTTCCTCTCTCTGTAACATCTGCAAACTTGCTTTGCTCTCTCTGTAACATCTCCAGCCTTGCTTGCCTATCTCTGACACATATCCAGCCTTGCTTTCCACGATCTGAACCATCTGCAAACTTGCTTTCCCATCTCTGTAACATGTCCGACCTTGCATTTCACTATCTGAACCATCTGCAGCTTTGCTTTCCTCTCTCGTTAACATCTCCAGCCTTGCTTTTTTCTCTCGTGACATCTCCATCCTTGCTTTCCTCTCTCTGTAACATCTCCGGCCTTGCTTTCCTATCACTGCAACATCTCCACCCTTGCTTTCCTATCACTGTAACATCTCCAGCCTTGCTTTCCTCTCTCTGTAACATCTCCGGCCTTGCTTTCCTATCACTGTAACATCTCCAGCCTTGATTTCCTTTCTAAGTAACATCTCCAGCATTGTGTTTCACTCTCTGTAACATCTGCAGCCTTGCTTTCCTCTCTCTGTAACATCTCTAGCCTTGCTTTGCTCTCTCTGTAACATCTCCAGCCTTGCTTTCCAATCTCTCTTACCACACCGCCCTTGCTTTCCACTGTCTGAAACATCTCCAGCCTTGCTTTCCTCTCATTGTAACATTTCCAGCCAGGTTTTGCTATCTCTGCAACATGACCAGAATGCTTTCCTATCTCTGTAACATCTCTAGCCCTGCTTTCCCCTCTCTGTAACATCTCTAGCCCTGCTTTCCCCTCTCTGTAACATCTCGACCCTTGCTTTCCTCTCTCTGTAACATCTCGACCCTTGCTTTCCTCTCTCTGTAACATCTGCAAACTTGCTTTCCTATATCTGTAACATCTCCAGCCTTGCATTCCTATCTCTTTAATATTTCTGGCCTTGCTTTCCACTCTCTGTAACATCTCCAGATTTGCTTTCCTCTCTCTGTAACATCTGCAAACTTGCTTTCCTCTCTCTGTAACATCTCCAGCCTTGCTTTCCACTATCTGAACCATCTCCAGCCTTGCTTTCCTCTCTCTGTAACATCTCCAGCCTTGCTTTGCGATCTCTGCAACATTACCAGGATGTTTTCCTATCTCTGTAACGTCTCCAGCTTTACTTTCCTGTCACTCTAACATCTCCAGGCTTACTTTCCTATTTCTGTAATGTCACCAGCCTTACTTTCCTATCTCTGTCACATCTCTAACCTGGCTTTCCTATCTCTGTAGCATCTTCGGCCTTGATTTCCTCTCTCCGTAATATCTCCAGCCTTGCTTTGCTGTATCTTTAACATCTCCAGCCTGGCATTGCTAATCTCTGTAACCTCTCCAGACTTGCTTTCCTTCTTTGTAACATTACCAGAATGCTTTCCTGTCTCTGTAACATCTCCAGCCTTGCATTTCTGTCTCTGTAATATCTCCAGCCTTGCTTTCTATCTCTGTAACAACTCCAGACTACTTTTCCTTCTACTGTAACATCACCAGCCTTCCTTTCCTCTCTCTCTGTCACCTCTCCAGGCTTGCTTTCCTATCGCTGAGACATCTCCTGACTTGCTTTCCTCTCTCTGTAACATCTCCAGCCTTTCTTTCCTGTCTATGTAACATCAGAGGAGAAATTGAGGACTGCCGATGCTGGAGATCAGAGCTGAAAAATGTGTTGCTGGAAAAGCGCAGCAGGTCATGCAGCATCCAAGAAGCAGGAGAATCGACATTTCGGGCATAAGCTCTTCTTCAGGAATGAGGAGGGTGTGCCAAGCAGGCTAAGATAAAAGGTAGGGAGGAGGAACACGGGGGGTAGGGCGGTGGGAAAGCGATAGTTTGAAGGAGGTTAAGGTGAGGGTGATAGGCCGGAGAGGGGGTGGGGGCGGAGATGTCGGGAAGAAGATTGCAAGTCAACATGGCGGCACTGAGTCTGAGGGTTGGGACTGAGATAAGGTGCGGGAGGGGAATTAAGGATGCTGGAGAAATCTGCATTCATCCCTTGTGGTTGGAGGATTCCTAGGCGGAAGATGACGCGCTCTTCCTCCAGGCGTCGTGTTGCCATGGTCTGGTGATGGATCAGGCCATGGACCTGCATGTCCTTGGCGGAGTGGGAGGGGGAGTTAAAGTGTTCAGCCACAGGGCGGTTGGGTTAGTTGGTGCGGGTGTCCCAGAGCTGTTCCCTGAAATGTTCCGCAAGTAGGCGACCTGTCTCCCAATGTATATCAAGTCACATTGGGTGCAGTGGATGCAGTAAATGATGGGTGTGGAGGTGCAGGGGAATTTGTGACGGATATGCAAGGATCCCTTGGGGCCTTGGAGGGAAGTGAGGGGGGAGGTGTGGGCGCAAGTTTTGTATTTCTTGTGGTTGCAGGGGTAGGTGTTGGGAGTGGAGGTTGGGTTGGTGGGGGGTGTGGAACTGACGAGGGGGTCGCGGAGGGAGTGGTCTTTCTGGAACGCTGATAGGGGAGGGGAGGGAAAGGAAATATATCCTTGGTGGTGGGGTCTGTTTGGAGGTGGCGGAAATGACGATGTCTGATACGATGTATGTGGAAGTTGGTGAGGTGGTAGGTGAGGACCAGTGGGGTTCTGTGCTGGTGGCGATTGGAGAGGCGGGGCGCAAGGGCCGAGGAGCGGGAAGTAGAGGAGATTTGGTGGAGAGCATCGTCAATCTCGTCTGAGGGGAAATTGCGGTCTTTGAAGAAGGAGGCCATCTGGGTTGTTCAGTATTGGAACTGGTCCTCCTGGGAGCAGATGCGGGGGAGGCAAAGGAATTGGGAATATAGGATGGCGTTTTTTACAGGGGGCATGGTGGGAGGAGGTGCAATCTCGGTAGCTGTGGGAGTCAGTTGGTTTATAGTAAATGTCTGTGTTCAGTCAGTCACGCGAGATAGAAATGGAGAGGTCTTTTTAACATCTGCAACCTTGCTTTCCACTCTCTGCAACATCTCCAGCCTTGCTTTCCTCTCTCTGTAACATATCAGCCATGCTTTTCTATCTCATTAACATCTCCAGCCTTGCTTTCCTCTGTTGTGGTTCTGTTCGCCGAGCTGGGAATTTGTCTTGCAAACGTTTCGTCCAGTGTCTAGGTGACATCCTCAGTGCTTGGGAGCCTCCTGTGAAGCGCTTCTGTGCTGTTTCCTCCGGCACTTATAGTGGCCTGTCTCTGCCGCTTCCGTTTGTCAGTTCCAGCTGTCCGCTGTAGTGGCCGGTATATTGGGTCCAGGTCGATGTGTTTGTTGATAGAGTCTGTGGATGAGTGCCATGCCTGTAGGAATTCCCAGGCTGTTCTCTGTTTGGCTTGCCCTATAATGGCAGTGTTGTCCCAGTGGAATTCATGTTGCTTGTCCTCTGTGTGTGTGGCTACTAAGGATAGCTGGTCATGTCGTTTCGTGGCTAGTTGGTGTTCATGAATACGGTTCGTTAGCTGTCTTCCTGTTTGTCCTATGTAGTGTTTTGTGCAGTCCTTGCCTAAGGGAGAGACAACGGAACGAGGACATGCCGCAACCCAAAGTACTAGCCACACTACCATACATCAGGAGCATTTCTGAACTGACAGCCAGACTACTGCGACCACTAGGACTCATAACAGCACACAAACCAACAGCCACGCTCAGACAACAGCTCACCAGAACAAAGGACCCGATACCCAACATGAGCAAAACCAATGTAGTGTACAAAATCCCATGCAAGCACTGCACAAAACACTACATCGGAAAAACAGGAAGACAGTTAACGATCCATATACACGAACACCAACTAGCCACGAAACGACACGACCAGCCATCCTTATTATCCACACACACAGACGACAAGCAACATGAATTCGCCTGGGACAACACTACCATTATAGGGCAAGCCAAACAGAGAACAGCCAGGGAATTCCTAGAGACATGGCAATCATCCACAGACTCTATCAACAAACACATCGACCTGGACCCAATCTACTGGCCACTACAGTGGACAGCTGGAACTGACAACCGGAAGCGGCAGAGACAGGCCACTATAAATGCCGGAGGAAACAGCACAGAAGCGCTTCACAGGAGGCTCCCAAGCACTGAGGATGTCACCTAGACAGGGGACGAAACGTTTGCAAGACAAATTCCCAGCTCGGCGAACAGAACCACAACAATGAGTACCCGAGCTACAAATCTTCTCCCAAACCTTGCTTTCCTCTCTCTGTAACCTCTCCAGCCTTGCTTTCCTATCTCTGTTACATCTCCAGCCTTGCTTTCCTATCTCTGTAACATCTCCAGCCTTGCTTTTCTATCTCTGTAACATCTCCAGCCTTGCTTTTCTATCTCTGTAACATCTCCAGTCTTGCATTTCCCTCTCTGTAACATCTCCAGCCTTGCTTTCCTCTCTCTGTAAGACCTCCGACCTGGATTTCCTATCTCTGTGACATCTCCAGACTTGCATTCACCTCTTTGTATCATCTCCAGCCTTTTCTATGAAGTTCTCAGTATCTCGGATTATCGGGAGTGCATCCAGATCCAGCTCCTGAACGCGGTCTCCAAGGAGCTGTAGCTGGCTGCACTTCCCACACACGTGCACTCATAAAAAAATTGAAATCGCCCTTAACTCCCACATCCTGTCGGAAGAACATGCGACTGCCCTAACTGCCATCTCGACTGCTCTAAGACTAGAGTTAAAAGGAGTTTACCTGAACTTACCAGCACCTTTTGCTGAGCTGCTGCTTACCAAAACCGCTCGAATCAAAGCACGACGACCTACTCTGCTCCTGGCAGCATATCTATGGACCGCTCCACATTCAGTTTTGGCGAGGGAAGGAGGGAGTCACTACAGTGATGGGGTCTTAAGCACTCCTTCACACCATAGACATAATGCCCTTTTCATCAGTGCAGGTCACTGGTTGACCTTGGAAGGTGCCTTACTGAGGTCTTCCTTCTGGTCGTGCTGACTGCACTGAAGCAGATACTTCCCCTGACATCCAATCCACGCTGTTGCAGTCCTCTGGTATTTTCTGTCTAATAGCACTGCATTTAAGAATACCTTGAATCTCTTGATTCCATTCCAAACTGTGTCTCACTCCCCAGGGAGAGAGGGTGAAATTCCACTCAATCCAGGCTATTGGAAAAAAAGCTTACCATTGGCCATATGAGTGGCAGTATACCGATCCAGTCACTGATTCTGCTTATCCTTTTAATTAGCGTATATTTATTCTGATAACCCTCCATTCCACTTTCCTGCATTTTCCCCATAACACTTGTTTAAAAATCTGTCAATCTCAGCCTTGAAGATATTTAGTGATCCAGCTTCAACAGCCTTCACAATTTTCTACAGTTGTTTCGGTCCCACTGATGTGAGACTTGGTGGTCTTTAAACCCATGATTTTTTTTTCTAACACTGTGGAAGTTGAACCTACATTAAATGATGTCCTATTCGATCACACCACCTCTGTGGCCAGATGCAAAATCAAAAACGCAACGTTTAGGAGCCTGCAACCTCTTCCCTCATCTTCCACATCAGCCTAAGGTACAGTTCATCCGGATCTAGGGATTGACCCACTTTTTATCCTGCATAAACTTCCAATTCTTCTCTGCTTATGTGTCAATTTGCTCAAAGCACTCTATTAGGGACTGACAGTGAATCCAGGAACTGCTTCTCCAAAGTGAAGACCGATATGTAATACGTATTTAACATGTTCTCTGGCTCTGTGCACAGACTGCTTCCTCAGGCCCTAATACTCCTTACTGTTTCTCATGTTAACCTTTTGCCCTTAATAAACCGATAAAATGTCTTTGGATTATTGGACCTATTGCCTACAAATGCTTTTGTTAACCCCCTTTTTGTTCTTCTACCAACTTTCTTGGGTTTAGCCCGACACGTTCACTGCTCTTCTGGCACCCATTTTGGATCGGCTTCGTATTGATATAAGAAGTTCTCTGGAATAAATGTAAAGACATGTTTCCCCTCTTAAAAAACATTCACTGCCCCAATGAATGTTTGGAATTGAAATGCCTAAATACAATGATCCTATTATTACACAACTCAATGAATTGTTTACATGTCTGCTCCTGTACACATGTGGTAGGGGCAGCAGTATATCTCTGTAACAGTCTTGAGGGCTGAATTGAGGAACAACGAATGGCGTAGGGGTAGCAGTTGGTTATTTGTCTGCACCATTCAGAATGGTCATGGCTGATCTAAGTGTGTCTGTCTATCCGTCTCCTGTCTGTCCCCAATAAACATTGACTGTCCTGTCCAGCATAGATCAGTCAAGCTCAAAGTTATGCACTTAATGGTAAGGTCATCGGGTGTGTTGCTGAACAAAGAGACCTTGGAGTGCTGCTACATAGCTCTTTGAAAGTGGAGTCGCAGGTAGATAGGATAGTGAAGAAGGCATTTGGTATGCTTTCCTTTATTGGTCAGAGTATTGAGTCCTGGAATAGGGAGGTAATGTTGCTGCTGGCCAGGACATTGGTAAGGCAACTGTTAGAATATTGCTTGCAATTCTACTCTCCTAACTATTGGAAAGATGTTGTGAAGCTTGAAAGGGTTCAGAAATGATTTAAAATGGTTGGAGAATTTGAGATATATTACAGGCTGGGGCTGTTTTCCCTGGAGCGTCGGAGGCTGAGGGGTGACTTTATGGAGGTTTACAAAGTTGTGAGGGGCATGTTTAGGATAAATAGACAAGGTCTTTTCCCTGCGGTCAGGGAGTCCTGAACTAGAGGGCATAGATTTAGGGTGAGAGGGGAAAGATATAAAAGAGAACTAAGGGGCAACGTTTTCACGCAGAGGGTGGTACATATATGAACTGAGCTGCCAGAGGATGTGGTGGAGGTTGGTACAATTGCAACATTTAAGAGGCATCTGGATGGGTATAAGAATAGGAAGGGTTTGGAGGGATATGAGCTGGGTGCTGACAGGTGGGGCTAGATTGGGTTGGGATATCTGGTTGGTATGGACGGGTCGGACCGAAAGGTCTGCTTCCATGATGAATATCGCTGTGACTCTACGACTCTATAAAAGTGTCTTCACTGCTCCCTGAGGATAAGTACACCACAGGTAGCACAACACTAAAGTGAAAGGGACGTCCTTATTTCTTTGTGAGACCTGTTATTTTAAAACTGAACATCAAATCACCACCTCTTTTCAGAAATAAAGAAAGAGTAATTAGGAATAAACGTAAACCATTCCAGACTCCAAAACTGTCCCACATTGCCACTGACCCTTTCGAATTGAATATATATCAAACCCAGCCTCTGTCGCTGTCTCAGGAAGAGAATACCTGATAGCATAACACCACATGAGCATGAAAAATGTAGCAGAATGAGGCCATTCGGCCCATCGAGTCTGATAGGACATTCAATCATTTCTTATATGTTCCTCAACGTCATTCTCCTGCCTTCCCCTGAGAATCCTTGATCGCCTTATAAATCAAAAACTTATCTATTTGTTTCTTAATGACACTCGTGTCTGCGTGTGTGTGATTGTGTGTGTGTGTCCCCATCTGCTGGTCACCTGTGTATTTGTGCGTCTACGTCTGTCTTTCTGTGTATCAGCCTGTGCGTTGTATCTGTGTTTGTGTCAATTTGTGTGTGACTCTATATGTCTGTGTGTGTTTCTTCGTGTCAGTCTGCCTATCCTCTTGTATGTATTGTGTTTGTTCGTATGTTGGGGTGTTTACCAATAATTCTGTGTATTTCAGTGTCAGCATCTGAATTTTTTATTGAGGGGGGATGTGAAAGGAATGTCGTTGGAACTGCCACTGGGTTTCAAGTGAAAATTGTCTTTCACTGAGAACTGCTCCTTAATCGGTCAGTGGGATATGGATGTTTCAGAAACTCCACGTTTGTTATCCCAGTCCACTCCATCTTGTACTATGGCGGGGTTAGGCGGGTGAGGGAATGGATATTGGGAACTCCACCACCCGGCTTGGCCATTTCTGTCCAATTCCAGACTTTTTCTCTTGGAATGGGAGAAAGGGAGGGAGGAAGTGAGGGCAGGAGTGGGTGGGCCTGCAATTAGTGCTGGTGTAGGTGGGGCTGGGGGGAGTTATGAGGTGTCCAGATGAGTCAGTATAAAGTTTTGAATCCATATAGTATTATTTGTATTATTCGTGTGGGGTATATTGCGTAGGTGACAGAGAAAGTGTGAGAAGGAAGTTGCTGAATTCAATAGTGAGTGTGGTAGTGCCTGAGCCTTATTTGGAAATAGAGCATGAGGATTGTCTGGGGCTCGGTGCTATACAGATACACAGTAAGTGTGAGGGAGCAAAGAGAATACAGTGAGCTTTATCCTGACAGAGTGGGAAGGTTATTGATGCTTGTCCTGTATTTTTTCAGATCATCTCAGTGTCGAGGTGAGCCTCCCTGAATGTCTTGTCCAAGTCTCTCATTAATAATGACACAGAACTGTCCCTCAGATTCTACAGAATCAGTTTAGCTCGAGCTTAAAAATAGCAAGGAGAAGCAAATATTGGTGTGTTATATATCGAAACCAAAACGGTTGCAGGAAATCTGAGCATCATAAGTTCTGGAAATTAGATATGTAAGTATCATGGATACTGCAGTTTTGTTGGTTAGTCTCCAGTTGCGTCTAAACTGCATTAACTAAGTGACTGCTCCAGCTGTGAAAAATAAATTCTGTAAGTGCATATGAGGTGGGTTGAAGAGTATGTTGTGAAGCAAACTAGAGAGCAGGTTATTTTGTATTTGGTGTTGTGTGACCAGAAGGATGAATTAATAACCTTGCTCTGAAACAGCTTTTAAGGAATAATGACATTAATAAGGTGCATTTTACACGGTGTCTGCATATAAAATGGAATGCTTGAACATTCTGGTCAAACATCATGGTAGCCTGGAGGTTCACTCTCACTCCAGTGAATTGGGAAAGTACAATATAACAGTCAGTGGGAGACAAGCAATGGTTGTTAGAGTCATAGAGTCCGACAGCACGGAGATAGGTCCTTCGGCCCAAACTGGTCCATTCCGACCAAAATGTCCATCCACGCTAACCCCATTTCCCTGCCATTGTCCTGTATTTTTCTAATCCTTTCCTGTCCGTGTATTTGTCCAAAAGCCTTTTAAATGTCGCAAATGTTCCCTCCTCAACCTCTTCCGCTGACACATCATTCCATATGCGTCTCACCCCTGTGTGAAAAGCAGTTGGTCCTCAGGTTCCCTTTTATTGTTCCCCTCTGACCTTAAGCTGATGCCCTCTTGTCCGTGATTGCCTAACCCTGAGAAAAAAAAATTGAGTGCATTCACTGTGTCCATCCCTCTCATGATCTTATTCACTTCTATCAGATTCCCCCTCAGCCTCATACATCTAAAATAAATGTCCTAGCTTGTCCAACCTCTCCCAATAAGTCAGACCATTGAGTCATTTGCAGCATTCTTATAAATTTCTTCTGCACTCTTCCCAGTTTAATACCATCCTTCCCATAGCAAAGTGAACACAACTGAACATAACGCTCCGAGTATGGTCTCACCAGCATCCTGTATAATTGCAACGTAACTCCCTAATTTACATACTTACTGATATACACTGATGAAGGCCAGTGTGCCAAAAGCTTTCTTCACTGCCCTGTCTGCCGTTGAATGAATTTCAGAGAACCATGCAACTGAATTCCAAGGTCCCTGTGTTCCCCTACAGCCCCTAGGACACAACCATTCACCAGGAAACTCCAACCTTGATTTGACTTTCTAAAATGCAAGAACTTACACTGATCTATATTAAAATCCATTTGCCATTTCTCAGCCCACTTCTCCAGCTGATCAAGATACTGCTGTAATTTCTGAAATTTCTGATAACCTTCCTCACTCTCCATGATGCTGCTTATTTTCGTGTCATCTTCAAACTTACAAATCATGCCTATACATTCTCAGCTAAATTATAGATATATGTAATATGGAGCACCAACCCGTGAGGCATTCCACTAGTCACAGGCCTCCCGTCTGACAAGCATCCTACCATTATTACCCTCTGCTTCCTACCATCAAGACAATTTTGTATCTAATTTGGCAGCTCCTCCTAAATTTCATGCAACCTAACCGTCCAGAGCAGCAAACCATGTGGAACCTTATTGAAGGCCTTACTGGAATTCATATAGACTACGTATACCACTCTGTCCTCCTCAACGTTGCTCGTCACATCATCAAAGAATTCGAACAAATTTGTGAGCCATGATCTCCCATGCACAAAGCCGTGCTGAGTTTGATGATGGACGTTTGCCTGAAACATTGATTTTCCTGTTCCTCGAATGTTGCTTGACCTGCTGTGCTTTTCTAGCACTACTCTAATCTTACTCCTAATTGCACCCTGTTTTTCCAAATGCATGTATATCTTATCTCTCAGAACCTTTTCCAGTAAGGTACCTACTACAGATTTTAGGTTTCCTGGTCTATAGTTCTCAGGTTTTTCTTTGTAACCCTTCTTGAGTAGAGGGCACAGCTTTCGCTACCTTCCAGTGCTCCGGGACCTCACCCGTTGATCAGAGATGATGCAAAACTATCAGCCAGGGCTCCCGCAATTCCTTCTCTGTCCTCCTGCAGTGTTCCTGAATATATCTGGTCAGACAAGGAGATTAATAGAAATACAAAGTCTGAAAAATACGTCTATTTATTTCAGGTACAAACACTAAAGAAAGGGAAAGTGACACAATAATGTTTAACATAACAAATTCGAAAATGTATTAATCATAGGAAGTGGCTTCAGAAGAATTTCAGTCATTGTGGAAACCTGAGAATTTTCAGAAATTCACGATCCAGAAACGAGGGCCTTGAAACTGATCAGGAAATCAGAAAGAGAACATGAATGCCCAACAAACAGGAACAAAAACACTGCATAAATCTACAATCTGTGTTTCAAAGGAAACAAAATAAAAGTAAGGTCAAATATGGAAATTTGCAATCAAGAGAGGAGAGTTTATTGTGAAGAACAGGGAAATCGCCAAGAAAATAATCAGTTACTATGCACCTGACTTCATGGAGGAAGATTCATAAATCACCCAGTAATACCCAGTGATATTGTGGGACTTGTGCAACTAAAGACATAATGTCAACTTATATCAGTAACAAGATAATATTTGAAAGTGTAACTGGATTGAGCATTGCTAAGTCTGACAAGCCCGATGTACTTCATATTAAAATGTCAGGCATAAATCAATAATAGAAGTATTAAATGCATTGTCGAGACTGTTTTATTTTCCTGTACATTCTGCAGAGGCCAGAATCCATTGCGGATAAATGGAAGTTAGTAAACGTGGTCCAAGCACTGTAGATGGATGGAAAGGATCCAAGCATCTATAAAGGGAAGAAGACATAGTTTGGAGAACTGCCGACCAATTAACTTCACATCTGCAGGGAAACTATTGGAATCTATTATACAGCATGTGATATTGGATATTCAGGAATTTACAGCAACAATGGAGAGAATCCGTATGTATTTCTGATGGATGTATAACTAGATGTGCTATTGGTTGTTAGACCCCATCTACCACCACCTGAGAAAAGCAACAGCAAGTGACTTCACCACAGGAAATAACATCACCACAGGAATTGACATCAACAACCCAAAGAAATCCAAACATGCAAATAGAAAGCAGGAAATTTTAGCATTGCTTCGCATGAGGTCCACTGAAGATGTAAGGTAATGAAACGTCTGCAAATGAACTTTCCAAACCTGCATCCATTGTGTACAGTGTTGGTGACCCAATCTGAGACAGAATATACTGACCACAAAAAAAAGTGCAATGGACATTCTCCAGATTAATGCCACAGATGGCGAGGTTGTCTGATGAGGAAACTCGACCTATGTTCTCCAGAGTTTCAAAGAATGAGAGATGGGTCACAGTGAAATTTAGAAAATTCACAAAACATATGAAAGTTCGGAAATTAACAGAACGCTTCTCTGGCTGTCTAACCCACATTCAGGGCAAATAATGACAAGATAAAGGATTTGCCACGTAAGACCGTAATAATGAGGAAATTCATCATTCGGTGAGAACTGCCGGAAACAGGAGCATAGAAACCTGCTGCCAGGGTAAGATTAGGGAGAATCCCCAGATATTCTGCAAGTGTGTCAAGCAGGAAAGAATAACAAGGGAAAAGGTGGAGTCATTGGTGACTTGTCAAGTTGCATCCAAACCAACTTAGTGCAAGGAGACAGAGGGTAGTGGTTGAAGGCTGTTAGTGTGACTGGAGACCAGTGTCCAATGGTGTATCACAGGGATCAGTGCAGTGTCCCTTATTATTTGTGATTCGGAGGTGCTGGCGTTGGACTGGGGTGCACAAACCTAAACGTCACATAATATCAGGTTATAGTCCAGCAGGATTATTCAGAGGCACGTACTTTGAGAGTGCATAACACCTGATGAAAAAGCAGCCCTTCGAATCTAGTGCCTTCGAATAAACCTGTTGGATTATAACCTGGTGTTGTGTGAACTAGAACATTCTTATGTGTGGTACCCATAAATGATGCAACTTTGAATACTGACGGAGTTGGCGGGAGTATGACAACTAAGTTTGTGTTTGATACAAAGATTGGCTGGGTGGTTGGCAGTGAGGAGAAAGGCCTTATGTTACAGGAAGATACAGATGGAATGGTCAGATGGAAAGATCAATAGCAGATGGAATGTAACCCTGATAAATATGAAATGATACACTTTAGAAGAAAGAACAAGACAGGGGAGTACTCAATGAATGGCAGCACAGGAGGATGCTTAGAGGGTGCTTCTCCACACATCCCTGAATGTGACTAAACAGGTTAATACACAATTTGAGAAAGCATCTGGAACGTAAACATAACCTTTATTCATCAGGCCATAGATTATATGAGCTATGCGGAACTTTGGTTTGGCCAAGATGGAATACTGTATGTAGTTCTGGGAACCACACTTCGGGAAGGATCTGATTGTAGTGGAGGGGGCTGAGAGGAGATTCACCAGGATGTTCCCAGGGATAGAGCATATCAGCAATGGAGAGAGGCTGGATCAGCATGGGTTATTTAGTTTGGAGGAGAAAAGGCTGAGTGGGCCGTGATTTGGAAGGATAGTATTCCAAGGGACATGGATAGACAGCAGCTGTTCTTTTCAGTCAAAGGACCAAGAACAATGCAACACATTTTAAAGTGATGTGTTTGAGATTTGGAGAGGAATTGAGGATTGTTTTTCACCCAGAGGATGTTGCGGTCAGGAATGCCCTTCTTGAGAGAGGAGTTGTAATGGTAACTTCACAACCATAAGGAAATACACGGCTGTGCAGTTGAACTGCCATAAGGTTCACGGCTACGGGTCTTGTGTCGGAAATTGGGGCTAATGTAGACGGTGCTGTATTTCTGATGGTACAAAGTCTGTGCTTCTGTGTTTGCATGTCTGTGGAAGGTCAATCATTCTGTAGCTTAAGATAGGAATTGATGGGCTTCTGAAGAGTATATTAACAAGGATTTTAATATTGAACTTGTAGTATCTTCTGAAAATATGTCAGTGGCAAAATTAAGGAAAGAAAGGTGCAGCTTTCTTACAGTCTGATACCAGAGAATTGAGGACAGGGAAAAGGCAGAACTATGGAGCAAATACGTCAGTTATGTCTTCACAGAAGAAGAAAAAAAACAAAAAAGAAAACTTCCCAACAATCCTAGTGAGCATTAGTCTGTTGAAAAAAAGGGAATAGAATGAAATTAGCAACCAAACAGTTTTAGAGGAAGTATTGGAACTGAAAGTAATGAGCACAGACAATGTCAACAGAGATTTATCAAATGGGAATCATATTTGAGAAGGTGACGTTTAGCATAATTATGAAAAAGCAATCAATACAGTACGATTCAATTTTCAGGAAGATTTTTGATAAAGCCCCAAGCCTATTATGCAAATTAAAATCCTATGGGAGTGGGACTAATATGGTTTTAGAATGGGAGAGCTGGCAGGAAGCAGTGAGTAGGAATAAACATGTTTTGTTTCGAGTGGAACCCTTGGTAGATATAGCAGGCCTGGGGCTTGGGCCGCAGCTATTCCAAATACATGTCATATATTTGGTTGAGGAAATCAAATACAATATTTCCTCGTCTGCTGATGGCACTAAACAATATTGGATTGTGAGTGGGTGAGCAGGATGTCAAAAAAACTGCAAGGTGATTGAGATAAGTGGAGTGTCTGGACAAATACGTGGCAGATGAAGAGCAATGGGGGGAGCGGGGGATATGTGATGTTGTGACTTTTGATGGGAATAACAGAACGGGAGCCTATCATTTGGAAAGGGATTTTTTGAAAAACATTGACCTATAAAGGAACTTAAGCTGCATTTTTGTTTCCTTCTGTGCAGCCATCCGAGTTCAGCGCAGGGCAGTGAGATCTGAAACAAGAAGTCAATACTGGGAATGGCAATGACACGCTGACAAGTAACCACAGACCAACAAGTGGGGAGCTGTAACATTGAAAATGATCTGGATCTCCCTGTACACCAGTAACTGAAAACAATATTGCAGGAACAGAAAGCTGGTAGGCAGATAAATCGTGTATTCAACTTCATTTCAGGCGGATTTGAATACAGGAGTAAGGATATTTTACTGTAGCTGTACAGGGCCTTGGTGAGATCTCATTTCAAACATTGTGCAGTATTGTGTGCAGTTTTGGTCTCCTTGCCTTATAAAGGACAAACCTGACATTGAGGGAGAGCAGCGAAGGAGACCAGATTGATCTCTGGAATGACAGGCTTGTTGTGGGTGAAGAGTCTGGTGCAGCTGGGCCTGTATTCCAAGGGGTTTAGGAAAATGAGTGGGCATCTCTATGAAATACATAAATTTCTGTCAGGACGAGTCAGATTGGAAGCAGGGATGATAATTTCCCTCGGTGGGACATCAAAAACAAGGGGCTACAATATTAGATACAGACAAGCCACTCTGCATTGAGATGAGAATAAATGTCTCTACTCAGAGACTGGTGAACCTGGGGAATAGTCTCCCAGATTAGGCTGTGGAAACCAAGGCACTGAATATAAAAATGGATATTTATACAGTAAAGGAGAGAGCAGGGTATGGTATGAAGATCGAGGATCAGATATCTTTATAGGTTGTTCTCCAATATCACGGTAGCTGTATACCTGTGCAATACTATATTACAGAAAATTGTGCAATATTAATAATGGGGCCAATGGGAAAAAACCGGGTAAGGGGCGAACCGCAAAATATCAGTAAAAACCAAAAATTAAAGTTAGTCTAAGTAAACCTTTCAATCATACATTTTAATGCAATAGTGCTCTTAATGTAACACTTTCACACTCCAGTCACTGACTCCAGCCCTATACCTTTCACCAAGCTCTTCACCAGAAGGCATTCAGGGCTGACTGACCACGTGATGCTGATGCGGTATCCCAGTTCCCCCCAAGATTCTCCTCCGGTTTTAAATAAAGTTCTTTCTAAATATCGGCTAATATTCCCAGTTTCAGGCTCAGTTTCAAGGCTTGCAGAGCGGATTACATTCTTGTTTTAGCTGAACACATTGATTGTGCATTTTGCAGACAGAGGATCCGGAGGCTGGGTTTTATTGTTCAGCTGGTGCCAGGCAAGGAACCGTGTCACAGTGAACGGAAGTTCACTTCATAGAAAAAGGTGCGAAATTCACGAATCGCATTGCAGCGAAATTGTATTTAATAAACACGCGCTATCAGAGAACTGTCTGTATATTGAATCGAGGAGCAAAATTGATGGACCGAAGGGATTACAGCAGTTCTTATTTTATATTTCACAAAGTTTACACATATTAATAGATATGAACACTGTGTCGGGAAAACTCCATTGAGGAGATTTTCTCCATGAACTAGAATGGGGGAGGCTCAATGTGTCGAATGGCCTACTCCTTTTCCGGTGTGTCTGTGCAGTCTGTGGGAAAGCTCTGTAAATGTTGTCACAAGTCCTTAGATGTGAGGTCTCTGCAGGGTCAACAGGTCTGTGTTTCCAGTTCCCTTTTCCGGTACGAAGGCTGGGGCCGGGTATTCTGTCCGGTTTTATCCTTTAAGACCTCAGAGAAGTTTGATACAATAGAGTGTCTTGCTTGACCGTTTCATAGACCATTGAAGAGTTGATCATATGTATGTGTGTCTGGAGTCACTCTTAGGGCCAGACCAGGAAAACACGGGAGATTCACTTCCTGAAAGTACATTGGGGTAGGAGATCGAAGTTTAAAATCAACATTGGTGGAAGGTCACTGTTACTGACACCAGATCCTAGATCTTGATACTGTATTAATTGTTTATAACTTCCACCAGCTGCAAGAGCATTATCCTGTATTGGATTAGTAATCCAGTGACATTTCCACAACAGCACCATGTCCACATAGGAACCTATCGGAAACCACACTGCGCAGGTTATTTCTGTACTGCTTGTCAACCCTGCCAAAAAGACCTCCCACCAATTTGATTATTGTGAAGGGACTGAGGGAGTGTTAAATTGTCAGAATGCAATTATTCATCCATTAGGGGACAGGATATATTCGAGTACTTTTCCACATTGCCAGGGACTTGTCAGAGTCGAAGCTGGAATGAAGCAGCTTCCCCAGGGACACGGCTTGTTGTGCAGCACAAGTCTTCAGTCCTATTACAGGAATGGTGTCAGGGCCCATTGCCTTTGTCGTATCTACTGTGTTCAGCTATTTCCTCATGTGACATGCAGCGAATCTAATTGGGTGAACACTGCCATCTGTGATTCTGTGGATATCATGGCGAGGATGAGGTGGATCATCATTTCAACACCTCTGGCTGAGGATGGTGCAGATACTACATCCTTGTCTTTTTCACTAATGTGCACGGCTGTTCCATTATTTAGGATGTGGATATTTCTGGTGTCCTCTCCTCCAGTAAGTTGTTTAATAGTACACTGACATTTCTGTCTGGATGTGGCAGCACTGCAGAGCTTAGATCTGATCAGTTGGTCTTGGGATAATTTTGTCCTCTCAATCAGATGTTACTTCTGCTGTTTGAAATGAAACCACGCAAGTGCGGTAGCTTTAATGGTTTGTCATCAGGTTTAGGTACACATGGTTCTGACCTTGGCATGTTCACCCACACTCGTCACTGAACCATCACTCAGTTTGATGGTACTTATAGACTGATGGACTATCCTGGGGAAAATGTTACAGATTATGTTTGAATACAATCCTGCTTCTGTTGCTGCTGTTGTCTACAGCATCACATGAATGCCCAGGTTGAGCTGCAATATCTGCAATTCAATTGTACTGACTGTCCCCCAGTTCACATCGAGACCCATTCACCCATCAGCCGTGAACTCAGTGACCTCACCTGGTGTCTGATGCAGGAATACTTCCATTTTAATATTCTCATTCTGCTGAGGGTCTCTCCTTGGTGTCATGCTTCTAATTTGTTACATTACTCAAACCCTTTAACATATTCATCTGAATCGTTTCCTTTCTCATAATGCCATCTTCAGCGTTTGAATTAAATGTGTTTCCCTCTGGTTTTCCCCCTGACCATGATTAAGAGCTCTGTGGTGTCAGTGATGCCAGCCTTTTGCAGTTTCAGAGCCAATGAATGTGTGCACTTTGCGTTATCGTTCAGTTCCCAGTGTAGGGCGTTCGGTGTTGTACAGGGCGTTTGAGCAGCTTTCACACACGTCATTGGAACTCGTTCAAAAACAGAAATTGCTGAAGAAACAAAGCAGGTCTGGCGGCATCTTCTGTAGTGAATGCGGAGATCATTTTTCGGGTCCAGTGACCCTTTTACGAAGATCTCAGTTTCTCCAGCATTTTTTGTGCTTTTAGTTCCAGTATCCTTCGCTATTTCTTTAATTGAAAATTTGTGCTGTGCCTATTCGTTTCTGGAGAAACTCAGCAGGTCTGGCAGAATATGCAGAGACAGAGAAGCAGAGTGAGCGTTACAAGTCCGTGTGACTTGTTCAGAATTGAAAAGGGTTGGAAACTGGGCTTTTTAATCCCTTGCCGGAGATGGGGGATGGTTGACTTGGACAAAAGGGCATGGCAAAAGATAAACGGGCTATTCGCAGTTGTGAACGGGAAGATGATGCAAAATGGGTTTAAATTAAGGTGTGAATGGGGGAAAGGGATTGTCTCTAACTGAGTGTAAGATAAAGAAGACACAACCATACAAAGTCATAGGGAGAACAGGAGGGAGAATGTTGACCAGGTGATATTAAATATATCTAGATCTATACGTTTTCACAGTATACATCATCACTGCTTTCACACTAAGGAATTCAGGTGCTTGACCTCTTATTGGCACTAGTAAGAGTTTCATGCTGCCTTAGTTTTGTAACATAAAGCAAAACTAACAGTATGAGTTTTGGGCTGTTTTCTACACCTGTCATTTTTAATATTCTTTCAGATTTGCAGTGCTTATCGTTAAATGTTTGATCTCCTATCAGAAGGAGTGTACGAGGTTGAGGGGTGGCATACTAGAAGTTTATAATATCATGGGAGGCATGGTGAATAGCCAAGGTCTTTTCTGCAGAATTGGGGAGTTCAAAGACAGATGCACAGCTTTATGTTGACAGGAGGGAAACTTGAAAGGGACAAAGGGGCAACTTTTTTTACACAGCGGTTGATGTATGTATGGAATAAGCTGCCAGAGGAACAACTACAGCTACAATATTTCAAAGACATTTGGACCAACGTATGAATGGGAACTGTGAAGAGGCATATGGGCCAAGTGCAAGCAGATGGGATTAGTATAATTTAGAAAATCTGATCAGCATGGACAAGTTCGGCCAAATGGTTTATTTGTGCACGATATGACTGTATGAATCTAGAAAGCGAGGAAAAAGTACGAAAATATATGATGTAATAAATTGGCAAGAAATATAAAAACAAGCATCATGAGCTTTTTCGTCTACAAAAGAAAAGCTTGAAGATGTGTGTGTGAGCTGAGTCAGAAGTGAAGTGAGTAAAGTACATTGAGGCCATTTGGAGGGGGTGACTGGAGAACTGGCCACAGGGAACAGGCAGATAATTTACAACAGCATTTCCACATGGGGAAGGCACTGTAAGCATGACAATGGTTGAAACAAAATGGTAATAGGAGGTCAGTTCTTGAACTGTCTCTAACAAAAGGAGCAAGGTTTTTAACTAACAGATAAGAATAAAGATAGACAGGTCAGCAGTAATTCATAGTTAATTTTAAAAGAAGTGCTCACAGAGTGACTTGCGGCACTGTGTGAAATATTCCTTAATTCTCTGCATTACAGGAGTGTTGCACTGAAACTGGAGAACCTCCAATGTGGTGCCTGTCTTCAAGAAAGGAACGAGACAGAGGGCAGGAACAATTTAGCCTAACTATTATTGCTGGGAATCTGCTAGAACCTGTTATTAAGGAAGGAATTGCAGGTCACTTAGAAAAGCTTAATGGAGAGTTGGCATGGTTTTTGAAGGGGAAATTATTTTTGTCTGGTAAAATCATATAAATTATTTTTTGGAGATCCCTGAGAATGTCAAGATTAGAGTCATGCTGGAAAAGCACAGCATGTCAGGCAGCATCCAAGGAGCAGGAAAATTAATGTTTCGGCAGGAGCCCTTCATCAGGAATCACTGAGAAAGTGACAATCAGATTTGATAAAGGGAGCTGATCATGATGAGGCTTTCCAGAGATTTTTCACAAAGTATCACAAAATAAACGTTCTTATACGTGACAGGCTCGTAGTGTGATGAACAATGTATTAGCATGGGATGATTGTTGTTTAACACACAGAAATCGGAGAGTCAGGATTAGTGGATGTTTATTATAAAGATGGATTACCACAAATATCAGCCGATGGCTTCAGTTGTAAATGACTGATAGCCTGACGGCGGGAGCTGAGTGCAATTTCCATCCGAGTTTGTGGATGACACTGAGAAACAAAATGCAGGCTGTTATTTAATGAAGAGGACTCCCAAATAAGGAGCAGTACAAAGGGATTGGAGTGTTCCTGTGTTTGAATCATAACATTAGCATGCTGATGCAGCAGATAACTAGGTTGGTTCATGAGGCGTCTTCCTGGGATGTAAGGAATGAATTATTGAAGGCATCTCCAATGGTTAGGCGATTATTCATTGTGGTTGAAATGAATGAGGTTGATATTATTGAAATGTAAAAGATACAGAGGGAACTTGACTAGGTAGATGCTGAAAAGGTGTTTCCCCTGAGTCTCGAACTCGAGGCAGTAGATACCGAATAAGGAACATCGATTTCAATCTGAGGTAAAAAATGATGAACTCTCTCAGAAGGTAGTGAATGTCTAGAATTCCCTAACCCAGAGAGTTGTGGAGGGATACAGGGAATTGGGTAGGAAATTGGAGTTAAGCCCGGAAGTACATCAGCCATGTTCTTATTGAATGAGAGTTCAGGCCTGAGGGGCCGAATAGCCCCTATTTGTTCCTACTTCTTAAGTTTTTATGTTATGTTTTTGGAAAGTAATTGGTTATGTTCATGGAAGTCGTGTTGTACAATGTTGCATTTGGGAGAGGAGGAAATTTGCCTGAGTTAACCTTGGATGGGCTATGGGGGCTGTATTCTGAGCAATTCCAGACCAGAAGTTACAGAGTGGGGAAGCCTGGAAAAAGGGATTGGGGCTGGGGGTCACTTCCTGACAAAGCCTGCAATTTCCAAGTCTATTTCCGAAACTACGCCTAACCATCGGCGTGGCCTCGATCTGCCTGTGTGTAGCAGGTCCGAAGGGCTGAATTGGACATCAGAATACAGGGCTGAGGGACACGAGTGGGCCAATCGGCCCTTTGACACTAATCCACCAGTAAGTGGTCATGGCTCATCTCATTGTGCTCCCGTCTGCACTTTTCTCTCCATGCAGCATTATCCCTGATTCATCGGTCTACGGAAAATCAGACAAAGCCATAAAAAGATCATACAATATTATAATAAAGATTCAACCATCCCAAACTTTGGGAAAGAGAATTCCCACTTGAATGAAATCCCACTTTGTGAATTTTTATTCACTCCGGTTTTGACTGAGGATGGAGGGTGTCACTGTTTCCTTTTCTAGTCCCACTCCTCCAGCGTTCACAACAAATTTTAAATATAACCAGGTTGGTGATATGACCGATGATAAAGGTCTCAGAATGTGTCAGGTTTAGTGACAGGAACAAGTCAGGCAGATTTCTTTCATCAGCCGCAGGTAACTAATAGGGCTAACGGAGCAGCATGTTAGATTTGTGGTTAGCACTGCTGCCTCATATCAGCAAGGAGCTGAGCTCAATTCCAACCTTGTCCGACACTCTATGTGGAGTTTGAACATTCTTCCCGTGTCTGTGTGGGTTTCTTCCCAGTTCTCCAGTTTCCTCCCACAGTTCAAAGATGTGCAGCTTAGTTTGATTGGCCATGCTAAATTATCCAGAGTGACCAGGAATGTGTAGATTAAGTGGGTTATTCATGGGAATTGCAGGGTTACATGGATAGGGTAGGGGGACAGGTCTGGATGGGATACTGTTCAGTGGGTTAGTGTGGACTCGATGGGTCGCATGTCCAGCTTCCACACTGTAGGCGTTCAATGACAACGGGATCAAGTTTGGGCTATGAGCTCCCAGTAGGTATATACCTGATCCACTCGCCTCAAGGCTTTGTATATTTCAATACGATCAGCTCTCATTCTAAGGGTAACCGGTTAAAGTCTCCATAGTATTAGCCCTTGATGCATGGAATAAATGAAGTGAAACGCCTCAGAACTGCTTCCAGTATTACTCTATCCTTTCTCAGATAAGAATGCCAAACTAAAACTAATCTCACACTCCGATGAGTCAGTTTATCTTTGTTTTCTCAGGGTGTAGTGAGTCTTTTGAACACTCTTCCCAGCAGAACATCGGAGGCACAGATACGGAATATTTTTGAGGCAAGGTTCAAGAATCACAAAGGAGTCAAGGAATATCGAGGAATGGGCAGCAATATGCATTGTGGGGAAAATGTAGACAGTGGTACTGAATGGCATGGCTCCAGAATATCCAGGAATGGATAACATCGATAAAGTTTTAAAGGGGAAACAAGATGGCAGAGTACTGAAAGGTCTGCTTTGCTGAGCTCTGCATCACGGTAATGCTCTATCCCACCCCACAACAGTCATTTACTTAAAAGTCAACACTAAAAGAGCTATAGAATCCTTACTAATCCCATTTTGTCAAGTGGAAATGACAACATGGGAAAGGAGGTAAAAACAATGACTGCAGATGCTGGAAACTAGATTCTGGATTAGTGGTGCTGGAAGAGCACAGCAGTTCAGGCAGCATTCAAGTAGCTTCGAAATCGACGTTTCGAGCAAAAGCCATTCATCAGGAATAAAGGCAGTGAGCCTGAAGCGTGGAGAGATAAGCTAGAGGAGGGTGGAGGGTGGGGAGAAAGTAGCATAGAGTACAATGGGTGAGTGGGGGAGGAGATGAAGGTGATAGGTCAGGAGGAGAGGGTGGAGTGGATAGGTGGAAAAGGAGATAGGCAGGTAGGACAAGTCCGGACCAGTTATGGGGACAGTTACTGAGCTGGAAGTTTAGAACTCGGGTGAGGTGGGGGAAGGGGAAATGAGGAAACTGTTGAAGTCCACATTGATGCCCTGGGGTTGAAGTGTTCCGAGGTGGAAGATGAGGCGTTCTTCCTCCAGGGCGTCTGGGGGTGAGGGAGCGGCGGTGAAGGAGGCCCAGGACCTCCATGTCCTCGGCAGAGTGGGAGGGGGAGTTGAAATGTTGGGCCACAGGGCGGTGTGGTTGATTGGTGCGGGTGTCCCGGAGATGTTCCCTAAAGCGTTCTGCTAGGAGGCGCCCAGTCTCCCCAATGTAGAGGAGACCGCATCGGGAGCAACGGATACAATAAATGATATTAGTGGATGTGCAGGTGAAACTTTGATGGATGTGGAAGGCTCCTTTAGGGCCTTGGACAGAGGTGAGGGAGGCAGTGTGGGCACAGGTTTTACAGTTCCTGCGGTGGCAGTGGAAAGTGCCAGGATTGGAGGGTGGGTTGTTTGGGGGCGTGGACCTGACCAGGTAGTCACGGAGGGAACGGTCTTTGCGGAAGGCTGAAAGGAGTTGGGAGGGAAATATACCCCTGGTGGTGGGGTCTGTTTGGAGGTGGTGGAAATGTCGGCGGATGATTTGGTTTATGCGAAGGTTGGTAGGGTGGAAGGTGGGCACCAGGGGCGTTCTGTCCTTGGAGCGGTGGGGTCTGAGGGCGGAGGTGCGGGATGTAGACGAGATGCATTGGAGGTCATCTTTAACCACATGGGAAGGGAAATTGCGGTCTCTAAAGAAGGAGGCCATCTGGTGTGTTCTGTGCATCTCATCTACATCCCGCACCTCCGCCCTCAGACCCCACCCCTCCAACTGTAACAAGGACAGAACGTCCCTGGTGCTCACCTTCCACCCTACCAACCTTCGCATAAACCAAATCATCCACCGACATTTACGTCACCTCCAAACAGACCCCACTACCAGGGATATATTTCCCTCTCCACCCCTTTCTGCCTTCCGAAAAGACCGTTCCCTCCGTGACTACCTGGTCAGGTCCACGCCCCCAAACAACCCACCCTCCAATCCTGGCATTTTCCCCTGCCACCGCAGGAACTGTAAAACCTGTGCCCACACTGCCTCCCTCACCTCTATCCAAGGCCCTAAAGCAGCCTTCCACATCCATCAAAGTTTTACTTGCAAAGCCACCAATATCATTTATTGTATCCGTTGCTCCTGATGTGGTCTCCTCTACATTGGGGAGACTGGGCGCATCCTAGCAGAGTGCTTTAGGGAACATCTCTGGGACACCCGCACCAATCAAGCACACCGCCCCGTGGCCCAACATTTCAACTCCCCCTCCCACTCTGCTGAGGACATTGAGGTCCTGGGCGTCCTTTCGCCAGTATTGTTTACGTTGGTGATTGAGCCACTGGTGAAGGCCATCTGCAGGGACCCCAACATATCTGCCTCAGAAATGGGATTGAAGTCACATAAGATTACATTATCTGCAGATGATGGTCTAATATTTTTGTTAAATCCCACAGTTTTGGTACCTCAACTCATGCAATGCATCAGTTTGAATGGTGCCTTTTCCAGCTATACCATTGATTTTACAAACTCGGAGGCCATGTCTATGGGCAATCTTGGGGAAATACCTGATGTCGATGGAGAAACCTGTTTTTTTTTTCAATGGTCCCGGGGTTTATGGGGATATTCCCTATTTAGGTGTATTCATTAATCCCACCTTTGAACTTATATTTAAAGTGGAATTTGTCCATTTGTTTGACAAAATTAAACAAGACCTTAGAAGATTGAAGGCATTTCCAATATTCGGACTAGATTGGATAGCTCTTATTAAAATGAATTCCCTCCCTTGTTTGCTATACCCTGTGTGAATGCTTTATTTGATGTTTCCCAGATAGACATTTCGGAGACTCAATGGATGATTTAGCTCTTTGATTTGTCACCATAAGCGACCCCTTATCAAGTTAACCAAATTACAAAGACCACACAATTTGTGGGGAGTAGTTCTCCCGGGTATTAAAATCTATCAATTAAGCTCTTCGTTACCCGATGTTACTGAGGCCTCGGCGTCAATATGGTAAGATATTGACGCTTCTAAGGCAAAGTGCTCCCTTATTAGACTGCTATTCATAGACAAAATGAAGATGGAGTTACGGAATATTGGCATTTCCCAATGAGTATCAATAATTTTAAAGTAGGGAGGGCAATGTTTCCGATCGAGGGCAAGAGAGCAAAACCTCATTTCTTACTGCAAAACTTGGTGTACAGTGTTTCCGACAGGGGGAATACTGGATTCCATGTTTCAACTATGGACAACTCGTGGGTGTATCTTGCTTTGATGAGTTATCTGAGGGAGAAACAAGGCTATCCTTTGATAAAATAAGTCGTAACTATAGACTACCGAGTAGAGATCTCTTCTGTTTTCTTTTCATCAGTTCAGAGATGTTATTCAAAAAAGAACCACGCTTTTAACAGGTCCGTACAGATCCGATAGAGAGAAGATGGTGCTTAGTGCTAAGAACGCACCCTCTGTCAGTACCATTTATATTTTGTTGGAGAGTGGCCCCCAGACGAGACTTTGTGCCTTTCTGAGGTCTGCAAAGAGAGTTGGGGATTCAGATCTCTTCGGAAACAGGGGAGGATATTTGTGTAAAAGCAAGAAGTATTTCGATCTGTAAGAAGACTCTTGCCATGTCGTTGAAGATTCTTCATAGAGTCTATCTGGCCCCAGATCCTCTCTCAAAATTCAAGATGGGTGTATGTCTTAAATACAGAATGACTATGACTCTTACTCATTGCTTGTTGACCTTCCACTGGCGCTATAGGAGCGGTGTGTTCAGTGGGATGGAGAGGATCTTGGGGACCGAATTGGAGATGGATCAGTTTTCCCTTTTTCTGCACCTGCATAGTCTACCTTACTCAGATGTGCATAGGAAAAATTACTTCAATACCCTGACTCTCTGTGTTCAGAAAAAATGTTCTATTGTGTTGGGTGTCTGAAAACCCCCGGGGTCTATTGGGTTGTCGTAACCTCGTCATGGAGCATAGCCCTTTGGACTTTTTTAAAGGTATGTTGCACCAGAGAATAACGGATTTTTAAATAAGACATGGCAACCCTTTTTGAATTACCAAGGTACAGGCTGATCTGCCATTCTAAAAAAGGACTTTTATATAGCTATAACGAACTTGACTAATGAATCTAATGTCCAGAGAGGAAGAATTACGAACAAATTAACATGTATTAGCTAATGCTTTTGAAGGTTGAGAGCTATAGTTTTGTTATACTGAGCTCTATTATTCATTTTTAATTTTTATTTTAATTTTTCTTCGGAATGTTGATTTAGCTTGTTTCTGTGATGTACATGCGCATGGGTGTAATTGTGTTCAATTTGCATTGTTTTTTGAGTTGGGTACTTATTGGTTCATTGAAGCTTTAAAAAGATTTTCTCTGAATAAAAATATTTTTGAAAAAATTAAAATGTTACCATGGAGAGAATAGAATCCCAAAGGACAACTTGCTCATTAGTGAGACCACAAATTATGGTTTATCTTAAGGGTCATCACACCTTGGGTGACAGGATGATGTTGAAAGGGCGTCCGCTTCGTGGCAACCTGTGTCTGTGTGTGGAATTGAACCTGCGCTGTTAGCCTTCGTATGCATCACAAACCAGCCAACAGATTGCGAGACTGTGTAACAGCTATAGATAGAAGCAGCCAAAGTCAAAGTAAAATATAAACTTTGATAAGAAGGAAAAAAAGGTACAATTCAGATAATGGTCAAGATAATGGCTGAGGAAAAAAAATATTCTCCGCTGGAAATTGTATTTTATAACGAGAGAGTTGATTGGATGCTGACTTTGGTTGAATATAATAAGCTGATCCAAGCGAAATAACCAGAATTACTAATTGTGATTAGATATCGATAACTATAAAATATGAGTATACTTTTGATTGGTCTGTGTGAAGCATGCTAACCATTCTATGAAAGTTAAAAGCTTATGGAACATATTGTTTGGAGGATTGATCCCCATGGGAAATGCCTCCCGAACACATGCTTGAAGAAACCCAGGGTAGAAGGTGCGAGAGTGTCATCTGGTCAGTGACAGGAAACCACGGGGCTGAATGATTGAAAGTTCCTGCAATGTGAAGCTCAGGAGACAGTCAGATCACCCCGATCTTATTAAATGGTACAGCACATTTGAAGGGCTGATGGGACTCATTATGGATTTTAATTGCATGTGATTTTAAAAAACAACACACTCTGTTCCTTCACCTAATGTTTTACACACTGGGGCACTGCCATGTTCCTGAAAATGGGAATTATGTGGAATATTATCTGGAACATTCCATAATCAGCATTCTCCAGAGCTTTCTACAATATGGGGGGATATTACACAGGCAAGAGATGGGGGGGGGGGGTAGGGGGAGGGGGGCTGGGGGGCGGAGGGTGCTTCATGCAGGAGTGAGAGTGGTGGAGCATAAACCTTTTTCAGGTGTCGGTGCTGGAACAGACATACATTGAGTGTGAGGGACCAGAGAGCATCCGATGACCCTTATCCTCGCAGAGTGGGAAATGTTATCGATGCTTGTTCTGTATTGCTAGACATTACTACAGATAACAGATACTGCACTGAGATGGGTGGTGAGTTCAGACCTTGCTCGGTGGGTCTGGTGGTGTTGCCCCCTTGGGAAGAGATGAACTAATCCATCCACCAGGACATCTGTGACCCTGTTGACAAACCGTGGTGTAATTGATCCTTATCTGCTATGCTCTGGGTAAACTGTACATGGCAGCTCCAAACTGAGGAAAGCTCAATCAATTGCCCATTGTCCTTTTAAAGATACAACCAGTGCCAGGGATAATGGAATATCCAGGGGCATCCAGGCGATGGTGGGTGGGGAAATCGGGATAGCATTGAATGAGAGGGGCACCATGGGATGGTGTGGGTAGTTAATGAGGTGAGTTCGATAAGATAGCACCAGGAAACTAGTTCAGCCTTGTGCAGACAATCCCCCTTGTCACACTCAATGAAAATCACTCAAGATAAATTATTGTTAGGGTCAGACGGATGAGTAAAGACTCTGCTGACCCCATTCACAGTTACAGAGCTGCAAGAAAAATCCTCATCCACAACTCTCCAACATCTGAACTCATTACTATATTCCATTCACCATCATTACTGGTAATACTGGCTTATTTTGCCAGATGGTATTGAAATGTCTATATCTCAGCATTCTGAAACATGTGAACTCATCCTTCCAAGACATTGTTGCTCAATCTCACCCTCTCTGTCTATACCCCAAACCACTTTAATTTACAGTCATGCACAGAGACAGGCCCTTCAGCCAAAACTGGTCCATACCAACCAAAATGTCCGTCCACATTAACCCCAATTCCCTGCACTTGGCCCATATCCTTCTCTGCCTTTCCTATTCATATATTGCTCGAACAAAGTGCAGCGAGGTTTTGTGACATCAGGAAAGGCCTCAGGAAAGATACCATTCATCTCACCCCAGCAATAAGACTACACAGAAACAATTTGACTGGAGGTTATAAACAAGAAGTACAAGCAAACACTGGTGTAAGAAGTGCATAAAAGTCAATACTGCAGGGAAAAAAATATGTACGTTCCAAACAGGAATTAGATACACAAGTGTTTGCAGGCAAAATTCAACAGGTCTGGTACCATTTGAAGGAAAATGGTTTGGGTTTGTTGGTCGGGATGTTATCTGGAGGTAAAAACAATGACTGCAGATGCTGGAAACTAGATTCTGGATTCGTGGTGCTGGAAGAGCACAGCAGTTCAGGCAGCATTCAAGTAGCTTCGAAATCGACGTTTCGGGCAAAAGCCCTTCATCAGGAATAAAGGCAGTGAGCCTGAAGTGTGGAGGGATAAGCTAGAGGAAGGTGAGGGTGGGGAGAAAGTAGCATAGAGTACAATGGGTGAGTGGGGGAGGGGATGAAGGTGATAGGTCAAGGAGGAGAAGGTGGAGTGGATAGGTGGAAAAGAAGATAGGCAGGTAGGACAAGTCCGGACAAGTTATGGGGACAGTTACTGAGCTGGAAGTTTAGAACTAGGATGAGGTGGGGGAAGGGGAAATGAGGAAACTGCTGAAGTCCACATTGATGCCCTGGGTTGAAGTGTTCCAAGGCAGAAGATGAGGTGTTCTTCCTCCAGGCGTCTGGTGTGGGGGAGCGGCGGTGAAGGAGGCCCAGGACCTCCATGTCCTCGGCAGAGTGGGAGGGGGAGTTGAAATGTTGGGCCACGGGGCGGATCTGGAGGGTCAGTGTGGACTCAGTGGGCCAAATGGCCTGGTTCCACACTGCAAGGCTTCAGTAATGTCCATGTAGATGTCTGGGTTTGAAAACACTTCCCAGGATCCTACCTATAAGTGCTAACACAATTTGCCTCAACAAAATGTTACAATATCCGTTTGTCTAACATGAACTCCATCAGCCACTCCTTGGCCCTTTAGCCTATCTGATCAGCGTCCCGTTTTACTCTGAGTTAACTATCTTCACTGTCCACGACCTCACCAATTTTGGTGTTATCTGCAAACTCACTAACCATTCCTATTGTATTCACATCCAAATCATTTATATAAAATGACAAAATCCATTAGACCCTTGTGGTACACTGATGTTCACAGGCCTCCAGTCCGAAAAAAATGACAGTTTACGAAGATTTCCTTCATCTATTACCTTCGAGCCAATTACCTCAAACTCTCCCTGTATTCCATATGATCTCACCATGCTAACCTTGCCTTACTGAAGTCCACATTCCATTCCACAGTTCTATTTCTGTGACTTCATTAATCTTATTCGTCACTTCTAAAAACGCTAAATCAAATTAGTGAGACACGATTTCCCACATGCAAAGTCATGTTGACTATCGCTTATCGGAATTTACATTTCCAAACACAAATAAATCCTGTCCCTCTGAATCCCGTCCAACAAGTTACTTACCAATGACATCAGTCCCACTTGTCTACTGATTCCTGGCCTTTCCTTATGAACTGTTGTTTAACAATGGCACAAACTTCCCTGTGACTGTCCATGATACAAGTATCTCAGCCAGAGACGGAACAATTACTTCCCTAGCTTCCCAATAGATTCTGGAGTGCACCTGATCAGTTCATGGATCATAGAACAGTGCAGCACAGTACAGGCCATTGAGCTGTTGATGTCGTGCCGGCACTTTATCCTACTCTAAGGTCAGACTAACCTTGATGCCCTTCATTGTACTAAAATCCATCTTCTGTTATATGGACAATTTCAAGACATCACTATTCATTTCCCCAACTTCTCTACCTTCCATATCCTTGTCTACGGTAAATATCGATGCAAAATATTTATTTAGTATTTAACCGATCTCCTATATCTCCAAACATAGGTCAGTTTGCTGATAGTTAAGGGGTCCTGTTCTCTCCCTCGTTACTGTTTTGACCTTAATGTATTTGTAAAGTCTCTTTGGATTGTTCCTTACCCTATTTTCGAAAGATATCATATGTCCCCATTTTGCCCTTCTGATTTCACTCTTGGATATTAGCCTATCCCTGGTACTCGTCGACGGATTCACTCGATCCTTACTGTCTGTACCTATCATATGCTTCCGCCTTTTCTTGAAAAGAGCCTCATTTCTGCTCGCCATTCAACATTCCCTACATCTACCAGCCTTACCCTGCTCATGGACAGTAACATGCTGTCGCTAGACTCTGTAACTCACTTGTGAAGGCCTCCCACTTTCCCGCCAATAGCTTCTCCAAAGCAGCTTTTTAAAGTGTCAACATAAAACGTTCAAAGTTGGCCTGAGACAACTTACAACTTTAAAATATATATTAAGACTATTCTTCTCCATAACTAATAGTTACTGCATAACAGGCTCAAGAAGCAGAATGGCCTCCTCCTGTCCCTCTGTAACAAACTTGAGAGGCTGAATGGCCTCCCCCTGTCCCTTTGTAACAGGGGCATGGGGACAGAATTACTTCCTCCTGTTCCTGCGCAGCAGTCTAGAAGCGCTGAATGATGTCCCAAGGTTATGGAAGAATTTGACAACAGTGCACATAAACCAGGAGCAACATTATACAAATTCAATGGGCAATAAACATATGCACTGGTTTATTCGCTCTGGAAATTACCCCACCAGTCACCTTCTGCAGCGGGTCTGTTACTTTATCACTGTCTCCATTTATAAACAGCATGTAATATGCACAGTCCTGCAATGTACTTGCTCTACCCCCACATACACGGAAGAGACAATAAGAGGATTGAAAGATTAATGGTCCATCCCTAAGCAACGCTCATCCATTCCACCCATAACGATTAAATGTTCATATTTATTGGGATATGAAAAGTGATATCAGGAAGGGGTGAACTGGACCTGTTTGTTCAGTGACTGTGATTAATGTTAGTCGCCATGGGTTGCAATTACCGCAGTGGACGGTTTCCTTCCTTTAATGATAAGTGTGCTCCGTTCAATGTGTTATCCCACAGTATGGTGGGAGCACCGCCAACAGTGTTAACAGAATCAGAAGCTCCAGTGAGATGGGGGGACAGATCAGAGTCTGAGCACAAGAGTCTGGAATGTTTCAACAATGAATCAGAATCTGAGAACATTAGACTGGAATATTACAGCAATGGGTCACAATCTGAGAACATTAGATTGGAATGTCCCAAGAATGGACAGGAGTATATACAAAGATGTTTGGTTTCTTTCTACATATTATGATCAAAGGTCATTATTGTGGCGGATCAAATATGCACTTTACATTATGCAATATTTCTATTATCCAATCCTGGCTTTTGTTAGCGTACCTGGTAAGTCTCACTGTTCAGTCATTAATTGTATAAATCATCTTTGACAGTAATACTGATCTTTCATTCACTCTACCCTCCTTGCCACTGTTATTGTTTCTGCTAAGACTCCAAATCCAGATATTCACTTGACAAACCACTACTAAATTGTTCAATCACTCTCTCCCTCCTTGCTTCTGGCAGTGTTATGCATGGGTTGCTATGTTAACCTGCACAGTTTCAACTGTGAACCATGATCCGTTGTATCACTGCACTTGCTATCGAAATATTGAAAGCATTGAGGTCACTATCTTCTGTTCTGGTTACAAACTGCATTTCCTTCCTCTGACTCCATCTCATTCCCGGCCAATATCTTAAGCTGAAATAGACAAATGACAGCAGTGGTGATGCCTTTGGACATGAACCAATTCCTGACACTATACCCTGACCATTCCTAATTATAACTGCTGATAAATCCAGCATATACTTTACTGGCTCATCCCATCTGTTATTTGAACCATGAGCTGTGAAATACAGTCTTAAAGATGGCATTCGTCTGTTGCTGACACTCACAGCTGCAAACCTGCAGAAATAAATCTGAGTCAATACTCCATAGCTCATATCTGATATCACACAGAACTCCCCATCCATCCGTCATTCCTGTGCGTACTGATCTATAATGGTATTGTGTCCGCAATGCCTTTACTTTAATATTCTCAAGCACGTCATTAACAGCTGCCCATGAACTGTTTCTTCATTTCCCCTTCCCCCACCTCACCCCAGTTCCAAACTTCCAGTTCAGCACTGTCCCCATGACCTGTGCTACATGCCTATCTTCTTTTCCACCTAACCACTCCACCCTGTCTCCACCCCGACCTATCACCTTCATCCCCTCCCCCCACACACCTATTGTACACTATGCTACTTTCTCCCCACCCCCACCCTCCTCTCACTTATCTCTCCACCCTTCAGGCTCTCTGCCTGTATTCATGTTGAAGGGCTTTTGCCCAAAACATCGATTTTACTGCTCCTCGGATGCTGCCTGAACTGCTGTGTTCTTCCTGTACCAATAATCCAGAACAAATCTGCCCATTATACTAAGCCCTAACAGTTGTTCACATTTAAACTGATTTCCTCCATGTGTGCTCTCTCATAGACAATGGCTTTCACATCTAACACTGCCCCAGACACATACATACATGCACTCACAAAACACCTTGCTTTGAACTGATGCATGAAGATACAGAGACATTAATTTATGGGAACCCATTTACTGTCACTCGCAGAATGGGCGGCAAATTGTCCCGTGTTAGTCATTTACGTAGTGCAAATGTAGCAGCAATATACCTGGTCCAGCTTACTGAACAATACACTAGCATAGTCTGCACAGATCCCCATGCTGGCCAGATTGTCCAGTTTACTGAAAAATGCACTGGGATACTCTGCACAGCTCCCTGTGCTGCGCAGATAGTCCAGTTTATTGAGCAATACACTGGCCCAGTCTGCACAGCTCCCAATACTAGGCAGATAGCCAGTTTATTGAACAATACACTGGCATAGTCTACACAGGTCTTCATGCTGGCCAGATAGTCCAGCGATCTGACCAAAACCACGAGGATAGTCTGCACAGCTCCCCATGCTGGGCAGATAGTCTGGTTTACTGAGCAAAACACTGGGATAGTCTGTACAGCTCCCTTGCTGGTCAGATAGTCCAGTTTACTGAGCCATACACTGACATAGTCTCCACAAATCTCCATGCTGGCCTGATAGTCCAGCGAACTGAGCAAAACACTGAGATATTCTACACAGCTCTCCATGATGGGCAGATAATATGGTTTACTGAGCAATGCACTGACATAAGCTGCGCTGGTCTCCACGCTGGGTTGTCTACTTATCCCAGTTTATAGTTTCTGCGTTTGTTCTGTGAGGCAAATTCAGAATTTAGTGGAACGGATTTGGTCAGCTGATCTGGCAATGTCTTTATTCAATGTTCGCATTCTTGTGACCTGGCCCGCCAAGGTCTCACTGCTCCACTGCTCTTGTTTTTTTTCTCACATTTCAACAACATGCTCTGTTTCTGTATAAATTGTCTGATTCTACCTTTAATGTGAATGTCTCTGTCCATCTGTATCTTTCCCTGGCCTTGGTTTGTCGTTGTGTTTTGTATCGAATACTGGCATTATGAAGTTCAGAAATAATGTAATGATATGTGTCAGGCTATTGTTCACTTCCCGTTGTGTCACATGTGTTACTCCATGGACAGGGGAGTATGTACTGGGCTGTTGTTCATTTCCAGGTGTGTCCCTTGTGGTGCTTCATGATGGGGTGTGTGCAGGGTAACTGTTCACTTCTCGCTGTGTCCCACGTCGTGCTTCATGTTGGACAGCGGTGTGTGTGCTGGGCTGTTGTTCACTTGCAGATGTGTCCCATGTGGTGCTCCATGGACAGGGGGTTGTGTTTCGTGCTGTTGCTCACTTCCCGGTGTGTCCCAAGTTGTGCTCCATGTTGGACAGGGAGTTTCAGCATATTTGACTCATGTCTTTAAAACTTGGTCTGTGCCTGTCTACTGAAAGCCTGTGTTTGCCCCTCTCAGCTAATCACGTGGGCAGAAACACGAGGAGGACCCTGAAGTATAAATATAAAGGCGTAGATATCTCACTTTTAGCGGAGGGAAGTCTGATTGTCTCCTATCATTGAAAAGTTAGTGGAGGGGCTGGGGATGGTTTGCTGGAGGTTGTGCTGTGAGCTGCCTTGGACATTCAGGGAGACCAGAGGATTAGGTGACCCAACTCTGGATGAAACATGGGGACTGTAGTTACAGCATCAGGGTCTGTAACATCAACAACAAATGGAGCAGAGGCTACAGAGCATGGAAACTCTGAAACCACGAACTGGGTGCGTGTGGGGAAAGGGATCTGCCAAATTTGTATGTGTCTTAACGTGAGCACAGGCTCTCACGCTCATCCGTAAACATACACACACACATCCTCTTTATCTCACAAACGGACAAAAACATACACATCCTCTCTCTGTCACTCGCACGTCGCCCGCCCCCTGTCCACCCCCCCACCCCCCACTCACCCCACCCCACACACACACACACACACACACATTCCGCATCTCTCACACAGACACACATAAAAATCTGGGGGGGCTAATTTGCATTTGCAGATTTATATTTGTGGATAGATTGTATTTTGTTCAAAACAAAATTCAATTTGTACGCAGCCAATCAGTGTGGCATTTTATAAAGTCCTGCTTTGGAAATAAAACCAGTATGGCTCCAGTGTAAAACAAGTCGGACTCCACTCAAGACCTTCTATAATTTGTGCAGGGAAGGTCACATCTTAGCAAACGTAATAGCATTCTTTGAAGAATGACAAAGTTGACAGTGGAGAAAGGACTGTAGATATCATATACATGGACTTCAGTAAGGCGTTTGATGAGATAGACTAATAGAGGTGAAGGTGAAGTTGCAAGGCATTCAGGGTGTACTAGCTAGATAGATTAGAGAACTGGCTGAGCAACAGGAGACAGGGAGTAGTAATGAAAGGGAGTTTCTCAAAATGGACAACTGTTCTGTGTGGTGTTTCACAGGGATCCGTGCTGGGACCAGTGTTTGTTGTGATGTACCTACATGATCTGAAGGAAGGTATAGGTGGTCTGATTAGCAAGTTTGCAGATTACACTAAGATTGGTAGAGTAGCAGAAAGTTGAGGGGAATGTCCAAGAACACAACTGAATGTATATAGATTGGAGATTTGGGTAAAGAAAGGGTAGATGAGAGGTGACGCATTTTGAAAGGTCCAATTCGCGAACGAATTATACAGTAACTGGAAAAAGCCCAGGGGAATATTGATGTACAGAGGGATCTGGGTGTTCAGGTTCATTGTACACTGAAAGTGGCAGGTCGATAGAACGATCAAGAAGTCGGGTGAGGTGGGGGAAGGGGAAATGAGGAAACTGTTGAAGTCCACATTGATGCCCTGGGGTTGAACTGTTCTGAGGCGGAAGATGAGGCGTTCTTCCTCCAGGCGTCTGGTGGTGAGGGAGCGGCGGTGAAGGAGGCCCAGGACCTCCATGTCCTCGGCAGAGTAGGAGGGGGAGTTGAAATGTTGGGCTACGGGGCGGTTTGGTTGATTGGTGCGGGTGTCCCGGAGATGTTCCCTAAAGCGCTCTGCTAGGAGGCGCCCAGTGTCCCCAATGTAGAGGAGAACACATCGGGAGCAACGGATACAATAAATGATATTAGTTGTTGTGCAAGTAAAACTTTGATGGACGTGGAAGGCTCCTTTAGGGCCTTGGATAGAGGTGAGGGAGGAGGTGTGGGCGCAGGTTTTACACTTCCTGCGGTGGCAGGAGAAAGTGCCAGGATTGGAGGGTGTGTTGCTTGGGGTTGTGGACCTGACCAGGTAGTCGCGGAGGGAATGGTCTTTGCGGAAGGCGGAAAGGGCTGGGGAGGGAAATATATCCCTGGTGGTGGGGTCTGTTTGGAGGTGGTGGAAATGTCGGCGGATGATTTGGTTTATGCGAAGGTTGGTAGGGTGGAAGGTGGGCACCAGGGGCGTTCTGTCCTTGTTACTGTTGGAGCGGTGGGGTCTGAGGGCGGAGGTGCGGGATGTAGACGAGATGCGTTGGAGGGCATCTTTAACCACGTGGGAAGGGAAATTACGGTCTCTAAAGAAGGTGGCCATCCTGTGTGTTCTGTAGTGGAACTGGTCCTTCTGGGAGCAGATCCGGCGGAGGCGGAGGAATTGGGAATACAGGATGGCATTTTTGCAAGAGATAGGGTGGGAAGAGGTGTAATCCAGGTAGCTGTGGGAGTCGGTGGGTTTGTAAAAAATTGTCAGTGTCAAGTCGGTCGTCATTAATGGAGATGGAGAGGTCCAGCAAGGGGAAAGAGGTGTCAGAGATGGTCTAGGTAAATTTAAGGTCAGGGTGGAATGGTTTGGTGAAGTTGATGAATTGCTCAACCTCCTCTCAGGAGCACGCAGTGGCGCCAACGCATTCATCAATGTAGCGGAGGAAGAGGTGGGGAGTGGTGCCGGCGTAATTACGGAAGATCAACTGCTCTACATAGTCAACAAAGAGACAGGCATAGCTGGGGCCCATACGTGTGCCCATGGCTACACCTTTGGTCTGGCACTTTCCCCTGGCACCGCAGGAATTGTAAAACCTGCGCCCACACCTCCTCCCTCACCTCTATCCAAGGCCCTAAAGGAGACTTCCACATCCATCAAAGTTTTACTTGCACATCCACTAATATCATTTATTGTATCCGTTGCTCCCGATGTGGTCTCCTCTACATTGGGCAGACTGGGCACCTCCTCGCAGAGCGCTTTAGGGAACATCTCCAGGACACCCGCACAAATCAACCAAACCGCCCCGTGGCCCAACATTTCAACTCCCTCTCCCACTTTGCCGAGGACATGGCGGTCCTGGGCCTCCTTCACCGCCGCTCCCCCACCACCAGACGCCTGGAGGAAGAACGCCTCATCTTCCGCCTTGGAACACTTCAACCCCAGGGCATCAATGTGGACTTCAGCAGCTTCCTCATTTCCCCTTCCCCCATCTCACCGTAGTTCTAAACTTCCAGCTCAGTAACTGTCCCCATAACTTGTCCGGCCTTGTCCGACCTGCCTATCGTCTTTTCCACCTATCCACTCCACCTTCTCCTCCTTGACCTATCACCTTCATCCCCTCCCCCACTCACCTATTGTACTCTATGCTACTTTCTCCACACCCCCACCCTCCTCTAACTTATCTCTCCATGCTTCAGGCTCACATTTTTTATTCCTGATGAAGGGCTTTTGCCCGAAACGTCGATTTAAAAGCTACTTGCATGCTGCCTGAACTGCTGTGCTTTTCCAGCACCACGAATCCAGAATCTGGTTTCCAGCATCTGCAGGCATTGCTTTTACCAGAATGATCAAGAAGGCATACAGCATTCTTTCCCTCCTGCATTCCAACCATTTACGAAGTGGAGAACCACAGACCAGATACCTCGTCACCCACAGGAAAGGATCTGTTGGAATCTATTGCGTACAAGAGTAGGCAGGCCATATTAGAGTTGTGTAGGACTTTGATTCGGCCACATTCAGAATATTGTGAACAGTTCTGGTTGCCACATTACTGAATGGATCTGGATGCTTTGGAAAAGAGGGCAGAGGATTTTCACCAGGATGTTGCCTGGCATGGAGAGAACGATATATAAAGAGAGATTTGTTAGATTAGGGTTATTTTCATTAATAAGATGAAGGTTGAGGGAGGACTTGATTGAGGTTTACAAAACCATGAGAGGTGTAAATAGAGTGGATAGCAAGAGGTTTATTCCCAGAGTGGGGAGTCATTTACTAGGGATCAGGAATTCATGACGAAAGGGGAAGAGTTTGGGTATATGCTCGAAAAGTTCTTTGCACAGGGGGTTATGGATGCTGGGTTGCGTTGCCAGTGGAGGTGGTAGAGGTGGGGACGAAAGTGTCAGTTAATATGTATCCAGACTGAGACGTGAATGGGCAGGGAACAGAGAGATACAGACCTTAGAAAATAGGTGACAATCCAGAGGATCTGGATTGACACAGGCTTGGAGGACTGAAGGGGCTTTTCCAGTGCTGTGATGTTCTTTGTTATTTGTAAATACTAGCGAAAAGCTAGTCTGTTGATACTTGAAAGGAAAATGAAATCAAGATCAAATATGGCACAACGAATGTGTGGATACGAGAATTTATTGTAGAGAGTAGAAAAATGATAAGGAGACAAAACAGTTACATTGCGTCTGTCTTCAAAGAGGAAGATCAAGAAAATCTCCCAGAAATACCAAGTCACCATGGGACCTTTGTAACTAAAGACTAAAACCATTCATATACAGTTACGAGGTAGTATTTGGAAACAGAACTGGGATGAGGATTGATCAGTCTGACAGACCGGATATAATTCAAACTGAAATTTCAGAGAAAACAGCAATACACATGGTGATTGCAAAAGGGACCTCTGTATTTCTCTGTATTCACTTCGGAAGGTTATAAATGCATTCAAATGAAGTACGAAGGGAAGAAGTGGGAGAGTGGAGGACTACAGGCCAGTTAGTTGTCATCCACAGAAGGGAAACTGTTGCAACCTATTGGACACTGAGTAAGTAATAGCAAATTTCAAGAGAGTTGTTCTGCATTTATGAAAGGGAAGTTATAATTAACAATTGTTTTCTTGAAGATATCTCTCTGTAGATGTAAACAATGGCGAATCAGTGAATGTGGTGCAGTCAGATATTCAGGAGGATGTTTAATCAGCACATAGAGCAAGTTATCAAAAAACATTAAAGCAAAGTGTATTGGGAGGAACATATGCAAACGGGGAAGGTAAGCATTAGAGAAACTATTGGAGAACATAGATGGTTGTAGAAGGTTGTTTGTGTGACTGCAGACCGGTGTACTCTGGTGTGCCACAGGTTTCAGTGCTGTGTCCCTTTAAAGGCAATTCGAATATAGACGATGAAGTATCAATTAGACTCAAAGTGTCAGCTTGCTCTCTCTTTACAGATGTTGTCTGACTAACTGTGATCTCTAGCATGTGCTGGTTTCAGTACAGATTCATCTTCTGCAGTAATTTGCTCCTACTAGAAATAAAGACATTCTGCACTAGTAACACAGAGAGTTGGGGAGACTGTACCTGGACTGGACCTGTACAATTTTGATGTCTTGACCTAAGTAAAATATTCTGATCACATATACTGAATGAACATTCTCCAGATTAATCTCTCAGCTGGCACAATGATCTGCCGAGGAGACTTGGTCTGAGATCAAGGCAGGAATCTGTGTTTAAAACTGGAGAACGTTGATTTATTGTTATATGAGAACTTCACGTCTGTTTGCTTGGGAAAAGGAGGAGGCAGGTACAGAATTCAAGAAGATGGAATGGGAAGCTCTTGAACAGATTGATGTAAGATGTGTAGGGATTCATGGTTTTGGCAGGTATAAAACTGGACCAATCCCCAGGTCCAGATTAATTACATCTCCGGCTGCTGTTGGAGACAAGGGATGAAAGGCGCTGATGCAAATTTTTAAATTGAATCTGGTCACAGGTAAGGTGCCCAAAGACTGGAAATCACCCTTTATATGAAGGGTTGTAGAGATAGAGCAGGAAACGATGGACTAGTGTGTTTAAAATCGGTGTTAGAGAAAATTTTGCAAAAAATAGGTGGTGGTGGAAGGCTGTTTGTGTGACTGGAGACCAGTGTCCCCTGATGTACCACAATGATCAGCACTGTCTCCCTTATTATTTGTGGTATTTATAAATGATGTAGGTGCGAATGTGGAGGGGGGCGGGGGGCGGTGGCAGCGTGATAATTAAGTCTGTGTTTGACACAAATATTGGCTGGGTGTTTGGCAGTGAGGAGGAAGTTCTTATGTTACAGGAAGATACAGATAGAATAGTCAGATGGGTGGATCAGTGGCAGATAGGACGTAACCCTGATAAATATGAGGTGATGCACTTTGGAGGAAGGAACCAGACAGGAGAGTACACAATGAATCGCAGCACACCAGGAAGCTCAGATGGTGCTTCTCCACACATCCGTGAATGTAACGGGGGAGTATCAAAGATTACGTAAGAAATTATTGGAAAAAGTAGGCATACCCTTTATCGAGGCATAGATTACAAGAGCTATGTAGCACTTTGGGAAGGTCAGGATGGAATATTATTTGGGGTTCTAGGAGCAACATTACAGGCAGGATGTGATTGTTCTGGAGGGGGCACAGAGATTCACCAGAATGTTCCCAAGGATGGAGCATATCAGCTATGGAGAGAGGTTTCATAAGCTCCATTTGTTTACTTTGGAGCAGAAAGGGCTTTCGGGGACGTGATTCTTAATAAGATTACGAGGGTCATGGACAGGGTGGATAGACAGCAGCTGTTCCTTTTATACAATGAGCCAAGAACAGGCGAACACACTTTTAAAGGGAAGGATTTGATACTTAGAGAGGAGTCAGGGATTGTTTTTCACCAAGAGGGTTATGGGGTCCGTAATGCACCTCCTGAGAATGGTTGGGGTTTGTTATCTTGGTTCGCGTCACAACCATTAAAAAGTATTTGGTGCACTTGAAGTGTCAAACCATTCATGGCTATGGGACTGATATAGTAAATTTGGAATAACATAGATCGTGCTGTAAATTTGATGCTACACAGGCTATGCATCTCTGACTGTATGGCTGTGGAAGGTCAATCATTGCACAGCTTAAGACAGGAAGTAATAGGTTTCAGAGCAGTACATTAAACAAGCATGAAACGTAAAAGTTTCTCAAAGTACAATACACCAAGGTGAAATTTTGGCAAAGATAATTGGAGCTTCATTACAGTCCAAAACCAGCAAATGGTGAAAAATGAAAATGGCAGACTATGAAGCAACTCCTTCAGTTCTGCCTTCATGAAAGAAGAAAAATAAAAACTCCCAAGCAATTTTAGGTCGACTAAGAAAAAGCGGGAAATACAATCGTATCCGTAAATAAACAGTTTTGAAGAAAATAATTGGGTTGAAATCTGATGAATCCCCACGGCCTGATAATCTTTATCTATGATTCCTGAAGAAGGTACCATGGTAATAATGAATACTTTGCTTGCTGTCTTCCAAATTCCTAATGCCTGAATTGACAGATTTGAGAGCAGCAAATATAACCCCAGTATTTCTCAAGGAGCCAGGGAGAAAGCAAGGAATTACAGTCTGCCTAGTGCCAAAGAAGCAGTCAGGACAATACAAGAGTATATTGGAAAGAATGCTTTGCCAGAGAACGTTGAGAATTAAATTAATTTGAAAGTAATGAACATAGATCAAGTCAATGTCAAATTATTAAAGGTGAATCATATTTGAGAAACCGACTGCGAAATAAATTATGGCGAAGCAATAGATGCAGTGAATTTGGATTTTCAGAAACTTTTTGATGAAGTCCCAAGTCTAGTGTTGTGAAAATGCTGCTCCTTTAACAAGGTCATGCTGTCCTTGATTTTTTTTTCAAAGGTATCTTAAAAGCAGTGAATCCGAAATATTTTGGTTTGACTGCTCTAAAATAAAAGCACGTACAATAAAGAGCAAGCTATGCTAGATCTGGTTCAGTGTAATGAGACAGGAATAATTAATAACCTCATAGTTAGAATCAACTTGGAAGGAATGATCACAGTATGGCTGAATTTAAAATACAGATGGAGAGTGTTAAGATAAAATCTAATACCAGGGTACTGTGCTTAAACAGGGAGACTACTTTAGAATGTGAGTGGACTTGGCTAAAGTCGACTGAAAAATAAGACATTATAGTGAGAGTTGACGAGCAGTGTAGGATTTTCAAAGAATTTTTTTAAAAGTCCTTATCAAAAGTATATTCACTGAAAATGAAATATTCTACGAAAAGGGGTAATCTCTATGGGGCGTCTAAGCAATAATCGAGGCTACCAAGTTTAAGGAGAAGGCATGTAAAGTGGCCAAGAACAGCAGGAATCTAGAAGATTGGAAAAAACATTAAAGGTCAACAGAAAGGCATGAAAAGAGTTATAAAGAAAATTAGGATAGAACACAAGAAAAGAACTAGCACAGAATATGAAAATAGATTGCAGATGATTCCCTAAATATATAAAATGGAAATGAGTGGCCAACGTAAAGGTTGGACCTTTAGAGGATGAGAAGGCGCATTTAGTGATAAGATGTGATGAAATGACCAAGGCATTTAGCACGTATTTTGTGGAAGACACTAATAACATGCCAGTAACTGACAAACATATGATGGTAGGTGAGGACATGTGCATAATCATTATTCCGGAGGAGGTAGTGTTGGGTAAGCTAACGGATCTAAAGGCAACAAGTCCCCGATTGAAATGCATCCAGGGTACTAAAAAAGATAGCGGGAGAAGTATCAAGTGCAATTGTGGTATTATTAAATTTAATGAACAATGAGGCAGTCCCAGCAGATTGGAAAACATCAAATGAGACGCCACTGTTTAAAAAAGGCTGGCAGATAAAAGATGGGGAATTATAAAGCAGGTAGCTTAATCTCTGTAATGCGAATGATGTTTGAGTGTATTATCACGGGAGAAATAGCACGGCATTTTGAAAGAAATCGATCCATTGAGCAGACACAGCATAGTTTCCTGAAGGGCAGGTCATGCTTATCAAGTCTGTTGGAAATTTATGAAGAAATTATGAGCAAGGTAGACAACGAGGCACCAGTGAATGCGGTGTATCTAGGTTTCCAAATGGTCTTCGACAAGGTGCCGCACAATAGACTGCTGCAGAAGATAAAAATGGAACGTGTTGTGGGTAAAGTATTAGTATAGATAGAAGATTGGTTGACTAACAGGAAGCAAAGGGTGGGTCTAAATGAGTGCTATTCATATCTGGCAATCAGTGACTAGTGTTGTGCTTCATGGATCAGTGTTGGGGCTGTAATTATGGAGTTGGGAGCATCCGTAGTTTGTCAAAGTTTGCAGATGACACGAAGATGAGTGGCAGAGCAACGTGTGCAGAGATCTATGAAATGCTTTAGAGGAGCACAGATACTTTGAGTGAGTAGGCAAATGTCTGGCAGATGGAATACCATGTCAGTAAATGTGAATTCAACCATTTTGTTGGGAATACCAGTAAAAAGAATTGTTACTTAAATGGTAAAACATTGCAGCATGCTGCTCTGCAGAGGGACCTGGGTGTCTATGTACATGAATCACACAAGGTTGGTCTGCAGGTACAGCAAGTACTGAGGAAGGCAAATGGTATATTGTATGTCGTTGCTGAAGGGATTCAATTTAAAATTAGGTAAGTCATTTTGCAGCTGTACAGGGTGCTGGTGAGGCCACAGCTGGAGTATTGTATCAAGTTTAAGCCACCTTACTTGAGAAAGAATGCATTGGCACTAGATGGAGTGCAGAAGAGTTTCACTGGGTTGAATCCGGAGTTGAGAGATAATTTGTTGGTTTTTCAGAAAGTTACGTTAGTCTATCTGCTAACTCTTGTGTTTGTGTTTCATTTAGCTGCATCATTCCTGGAATATCCACCTTAAACCTGCTAAGGTCAATGAGCAAATGTTGGGTCTGCGCTATTTCCTTGAAGTGATTTGAGGATGTCTGTCCTGATCCATAACAGTGTGTAACAGCTAGATCTAATATACTGGCATGGGTTGAGAATGGGAGAGTTTAAATGAAAAAGTGAATCAGTATAAACAGTTCTATATATTTTGGAGTGGACAGCAATGACTAGCATGATAATCCAGGATTTGGTGCTTGGACCCCAGCTATTCAGAAAGCATATTAAACATTTGTTCAATATAGCCACTCAATATACAACACAGTGCAATATCCACCACTCAATATACAAGAGAGTACAATATCCATCTCTCAATATACAACACATTGCAATATTTCAAACCGAGATACAAAGAAATGTCTTCTTTCAGAATGTCATTAAGTCTGAATTTCACTCACCAGTGAGTTGTGGAGGCTGGGTCACTGAATGCTTTTACAGATGGGCTGGATTGTTGTTTTGTCACATCAGCGAGTTGAGGGGTATGAGAGGTTAGCAGGAAAGTAGAGTTGAGCCCTGGAGGTTGAGAGAACGTCTCCATCATGGTGACCTCTGTCAGTATGGGGAATTGAACCTGCACTAATTCGCCTCCCTCTGCATCACAAACCAGACGTCCAGCCAACTGAATGGGAGTCTATGTAACTGTTTCAGACAGAAACACTCACAGATGAAGGGGAAGAGAAACTTTCATAACAAGGAAAAAGGTACAATTCAGTTAACGGTCAAGGTACTAGCTGAGGATAAAAATTGTTCTCTGCTAGAAATTGTGGAAACAAGTGTTTAGATGTTATCTTGTGCAGAATGCAATAAGGCGACACAAGCAAAATAACCAGAATAATAATTGTATTTAAATATCGACAACTATTAAATAACAGTATATTTCTGATTGATCTGTGTGACGCATGCTTACTGTTGTATGAAAATAGAAAGCTGATGGGACATATTGGTAGGAGAGTCCATCCCCGTGGGAAATATCTCAGGAACACATGCTTGAAGAAACCCAGGATAGAAATGCCTGAGTGTCGTCTGGTCAGTGACAGGAAGCCGGGGGCAGAATGACTGAAATTTCCTGTAACATGGAGCTCAGGAGACAGTTAGATCACTCCCGACCTTATTAAATGGTAGGGCATATTTCAAGGACTGCATGCCCTCATAAAGGATTTCTATTTCGTGTGCATGTAATTTTAATTTTAAAAAACACACTGTTCCTTCCCCTCATGTTTTCCACACTGTGGCACTGTCATTCTCCTGAAACGGGGACACTTGGAACGTTATCTGGAATATTCCATAACCAGCATTCTCCAGAGCATTCTATAAATGTGCGGGGGTATCACAAAGGCTAGAGAGAGAGAGAGAGAGAGAGAGAGAGAGGAGGGGGAGGTGTTGCCTGTAGCAATGAGAATGTTGGAGCATGAGCCTTGTTTGGGGGTAGGTGCTATAACAGATATACAGTGAGTGTGAGGGAGCAGAGAGAATAAGGGGCTCCTTATCCTGACAGAGCGGGGAAGGTTATTGATGCTTGTCCTGTATTGCTGGGCATTTCTTCAGACGACAGATACTGCACTGATCTGGGTGGTTGAGCTCAGACCACGCTTGGTGGGTCTGGTGATGTGGATGCCTTTGAGAAGAGAATGGTCCCCATCTCTACTACCCCATTCACCAGGACATCAATGACCCTGTCGACATACCCGTGGTGTAATTGCCTCTTATGGATGGATAGAGCTCTTAAAGATGGTGGAATCAAGGGTTATGGGGATTAGGCAGGAACAAGATACTGATTTTAGATGATCAGCCATGTTCATAATGAATGTTGGTTCTGGCTTGAAGGGCCGAACGGCCTACTCCTGCACCTATTGTCTACTGTCTATTATCAATTGTCTTATCTGCCTTGCTCGGGCTCAACTGGGCAGGGCAGCTCCGAACTGAGAAAGCTAAATTATTAGTCCACTGGCCTTTATTTTTTGGCCTCAGTGCCAGGTATCAAGGAATATCCAGTGATTTCCGGCGATGCTGAGTACCTGCAGCCTTGATGGGAGGGAGAATCTGGCTGGCATTGAATGACAAGGTCACCACGCGGTGGAGTGGGTAGTTAATGAGGTGAGTTCGATAAGATAGCACCAGGAAACTAGCTCAGTCTCAGACAGGCAATCCCTCTGTCACTCAATGAAAATGTTACTGAGACAAATTAGTGTTAGATTCAGCCCTGAGTCGAAGACTCTGCAGACCCCACTCCCAGGTACAAAGCTACAGAACAAAACTCTCCATCATCTGAACTCACACCAATATCCCATTCACCCATCATTCTTGGTAATGTTGCCTTGTTTTGCCAGATGCTATTGACATGTCTACATTCAGAATTCTGAAACCTGTGAACATATCTTTCCTTGACATTGTTTCTCAAACTCCCCCTCTCTGTCTATATCCCAAATTACTTTCATTTACAGTCATACAATCCTACTGCACGGAGACAGGCCCTTCAGACAGAACTGGTCCATTCATGACCAAAATGTCAGCCCACATTCACTCCATGTTCCTGCACTTGACCCATATCCTTCTCAGACTTTCTTATCCATGCGTTTTTCGAACAAAATGCAGCGAGAGGTTATAACATCAAGAAAGGCCTCAAGAAAAAAAATCGCTGAATCTACCATTCGTCTCACCAGGGTGCTCAGTTTACACAGAAACAGTTTGACTGCAGCTTAGAACCAAGAAGGAGGAGGAAACACTGGTGGGAGATGTAGATGGAAGTCAATACAGCAGGGAAAACTTTGCTTATGTTTTAAACAGGAAATTGGATACCCACGAATTTTGCAGGAAAATCTCAACGGTCTGGTTGCATCTGCAGGAAGAAAGTCGAAACGTGTGGACCCCGAGAGCACAGCAGGTCAGGCAGAATCAGACGAGCAGGAAAGACTATGTTTTAGTCATAAACCCTTCATCAGGAATTCACTTCAGAATACACTGCATTTGCAGTCGTCACTTTTTTCAGTCCTTTGTCGGAAGAGAGATGAGTCTTTTTTTTTTCAAATCTGGGGAGTCTTCATCAGAACAGTACTGGTTACCGATCTCCAGTGTATACAGCTCTTTGTTTTAATTTAGGTCACGAATTCTCTTGCATGCTGTAGCATTAATGGAACACATGATCTGGAAAGGACAGGAAGGGGTGAGGGCAGATGTGCAGGCAACGTGTCAGTCACAACTTAAGGCCCTGTCCATTAGAAAGTGAATCCTGGGATGAAGGCAAAGGAGGGCTTGTCAGAGGCACCACGCTGGAATTCGACATCATCTGAACAGATGTGACAGATACAAAGAAAGTGTGAGAAATCAGCTACTCTCGCTGATGGTCATTAGGTAGCAAAGTGGCTAGCAGTACTGCCTTGCAATACCAATGACCAGGGTTCGATTCCACCCTTTGTTGACTGTTTGTGCGGTGTTTGCCATTTCACCCTGCGTTTGTGTGGGTTTCCTTCGGGAGCTTGGTTTTCCTCCCACAGTCTAAAAATGCACAGGATCGGTTCTGTGGCCTCGCTAAACTGTCCCACAGTATCCAGGGATATGCAGGTTAGGTGAATTGTTTAAGGGAATTGTAGAGTTACTGGGGTAACGTATAGGTGTGTTGGTCAGCATGTTATCTGGAGGGTCAGTGTGGACTCGATGGGCCAAATGGCATTTTTTCACACTGCAGGGTTTCCATAGCTCCTATTTAGCTGTCTGTGTTTGGAAACACATTCCAGGGTCCTGCCTACAAGTGCTGAGACAATTTGGCTCACAAATATGTTACAGCATCCGTTTGTCTAACATGCACTCCATCAGCCACTCCTCGCCCCTTTGGCACATCTTATCAGGGTCCCATTTTACTCTGAGTTAACCATCTTTATTGTCCACTATCTCACAATTTTCCTGTTATCAGTAAACTCACTAACCATTCTCTACCAATATTCACATCCAAATCATTGACATAAAAGACAAAATCCATTAGATCGTTGTAGTACACTGCTGGTCACAGGCCTCCAGTCCAAATAAAATATGCCGCACCAGCATTAACTTCATCTCTTACCTTTGAGCGAATTATCTACAACTCTCCCTGTATTCCATGTGATCGAACCACGTTTAACAGTTTACCACGTGGAACCTTTTTGAATGCCTTAACAAAGTCCATATTCTATTCCACAGTTCTATTTTTTGTGCCTTTATCAATCTTATTCGTCTCTTCTTCAATAAACTAAATCAAATTAGTGACACGCAAATTCATGTTGACTATCGCTGATCGGAATTTACCTTTCCAAACACAAGTAAATCCTGTCCCTCAGAATCCCCTCCAACAACTTACCCACCAATGACATCAGGCCCACCTGTCTATAGTTTCCTCACTTTTCCTTACCAACTGTTCTTAAAGAATTGCATAACCTTTCCTGTGGCTGTCCATGATAAAAAATATCTCAGCCAGGTATAAAACAATGGCTTCCCTAGCTTCCCATCAGATTCTGGAGTACACCTGATCAGGTCATAGAACAAAGAACAGTGCAGCACAGTACAGGCCCTTGAGCGTTGATGTTGTGCCAGCAGTTTCTCCTACTCTAAGATCAGACGAACCTATGTGCCCTTTATTGTACTAACTTCCAAGTGCCTATCCAAGAGTCACATAAAAGGTCAGAGGGAGTTATGCACCTTAAAGCATTTTAAGACGGCCAGCTCCTCATCATCTGTAACATGGACACTTTTCAAGATATCACCATTCATTTCCCCAAGTTCTCTCCCTTCCATGTCCTACTCCACAGTAAATACTGATGCAAAATATTTATGCAGTATCTCACCAATCTCCTGTAATTCCACACATAGGTCACTTTGCTGATCTTGAAAGGGTCCTGTACTTTCCCAATTACTCTTTTGACCTCAATGTATTGGTAGATTCTCTTTGGATTGTCCCTTACCTTATTTTCGAAAGATGGCTTATGCCCCCATTTTACCTCCTGATTTCCCTCTTGAGTATTAGCCTTCAGCCCTGGTACTTCATATGGATTCACTCGATCCCTACTGTCTGTACCTATCATATACTTCCGTCTTTTTCTTGAACAAAACCGCAATTCCACTTGCCATCCAGCATTCCCGACAGCCTTGCATTGCTCATGAACCGGAACATACCCTATCTAGAACCCTGTAATCTCATTTGTGATGGCCTCCCACTTTCCTGTCACAAGCTTCTCCCAAGCAGCTTTTGAAATTGCCATTATACAACATTCAAAGTTGGCCTGATTCAATTTAGAACTTTACCATTTATGTCAGGACTGTTCTTCTCCTTAAGTATTTTAAAACTGGTAGTTACTGAATAACAGGCTCAAGAAGCAGAATGGCCTCCTACTGTCCCGCTGGAACAGACTCAATAGGCTGAATGGCCTCCTCCTGACCCTCTGCAACAGACCCTAGAGGCTGAATGGCCTCCTCCTGCCACTCAGTAATACGCTCAATGGGCTGAATGGCTTCATCCTGTCCCTCTGTAACAGGCTCACTAGGCTGAATGGCCTCCTCCTGTCCATTTGCAACAGACTCAAGAGGCTGAATGGCTTCCTCCTATCCATTTGCAACAGACCCGAGAGGCTAAATTGTCTTATCCTATCCCTCTGCAACAGACCCGAGAGGCTTTATGGCCTCTCACAGTAAATCTGTAACAGGGTCAAGTGGCTGAATGATCTCCTCCTGTCCCTCTGTGACAGACACATAGGGACAGAATTACCTTCGCCTGTTCTTGAGCAGCAGTCTCAATGCTCTGAACGATGTCACAATGTGCAGCACTGCACAACGCCAATGGCAATAAATAGTATACACTGTTTTATTGTCTATGGAAGTGTCCCCACTGGTCACCCTGTGCAGCTGGTTTGTTTATTTATCTCTATCGCCCTTTATAAACAGTATGTAATATAAACAGTCCTGCAGTGTTCTTGCACTACTCCCGCACACACGGAAGAAATAATAAGAAGACTGAAAGATTTATGGTCCATCCCTAAGCAACGCCCATCTATTCCAAAAGTTACGTCAGTTAGGGGTTAACTGAGCCTGTTTGTTTAGTGACTGTGATTAATGCCAGTCTCCATGGATTGTAATTATCCCAGTGGAGGGGTTCCATCTTTTAATGATAAATGGGTTCCGTTGGATGTGCTATTCCACAGTATGAGTGGGAGCACCACCGACTGCATTAACAGGGATCAGCAGCTCAAGAGATGCAGTAGGGAGAGATCAGAATCTGAGCACAAGTGTCTGGACTGTTCTAACAATGAGTCAGAATCTGAGAACATTAGACTGGAATGTTCCAACAATGTTTCACAATCTGAAAACATTAGGCTGGAATGTCTCAAGAATGGACAGGAGTTTAAATTGGAATGTTTGGTTTCTTTCAACATATTATGATCAACTCCCATTATCATGGCGGATCAAATATGCACTTGAAATTATTCAATATTTTTATTATCCAATCCTGGCTTTCGTTGGTGTCCCTGGTAAGTCTCAATATTCAGTCATTAATTTTATAAATCATGATTGACTGTAATACTGTCCTTTCATTGACTCTATTATCATTGTCTCTGTTATTGTTCCTGCTGAGACTCTAACTCGAGATGTTCACTTTACAAACCACTACCAACTGCAGCAATGAACTTGTTAATTCACTCCCTCCCTCATTGCTTCTGGCAGTGTTACTCATGGGTCTCTATGTTGACCTATCCTGGATTTATTTTATCACTGCCCTTGCTGTTTAAATATTGAAAGCATTGAGGTCACTATGCTCTATTCTGGTTACAGATTGAATTTCGTTCCTCTGACTATATCCCATCCCTGGCCAATACTGAGGCTGAAATACACTGGCATAGTCTACACAGCTCCCCCTGCTGGGCAGCTGGTTCAGCTTACTGAGCAATACACTGGCATAGTCTGCACACCTCCCCATGCTGGGCAGACCTTCCAGTTTACTGACCGATACACTGGCATAGTCTACACAGGTCCCCATGCTTGGTAGATAGTCCAGTTTACTGAGCAATACACTGGCACGATCTGCACAGCTCCCTGTGCTGGGCAGATAGTTCATTTTACGAAGCAATACATTGGCATATTCTGCACAGCTCCCCAGTGTGTCCCACTGCCCTATCTTTTTCCCCATATTTCACCAATATGGCCTAATTCTATCTTAATTATCTGGTTCTATATTTAATGTGAATTTTTCTGTCCCTCAGTATCTTTCCCTGGCTTTGAGTTTTGGCTCCCTAATGTATCGAATGCTGACATTGTGAAACTCAGAAACAATGAAATGGTGTGTGGGGGCTGTTGTTCACTTCCCCGTGTGTCCCATGTTCCATGTTATATATGCAATCCTGCAGTGCTCTTGCATGACTTCCACACACATGGAAGAAAGAAAAAAGGTTGACAGTTTAATGATCATGTTGGACAGGAGGGATTCAGCAGTTTTGACTAACGTCTTTGAAACTTAGTCTGTGCCTGTCCACTGAACGCCTGTGTTTGCCCCTCTCAGCTGATCGTGTGGCCAGTAACACGAGGAAAGCCTCGAGTATTATTGTAAAGGGGCAGGCATCGAACTTGCGTCGGAGACTGAGGGGTGACCTTATAAAGGTTTGCAAAATTATGAGTGGCATTGATAGAGTAAATACACAAGTATTTTTCCCTAGGGTTGGGGAGTCCAGAAATAGAGGGCATAGGTTTAGGGTGAGAGGGGAAAGAGACCTAAGGGGCAACTTTTTCACATAGTGTAGTACGAGTATGGAATGAGCAGCCAGGGAGAGTGGTGGAGGCTGGTAAAATTGCAACATTTAAGAGGCATTTGGATGGGTATATGAATAGGAAGGGTTTGGAGCGATAATCGGCTGGGTGCTGGCAGGTAAGACTAGATTGGGTTGGGATTTCTGGTCCGCAAGGACGTGTTGGACCAAAAAGTCTGTTTCCATGCTGTACACCTCTGTGACTCTATGAAAATCTTCTGGCTGACTCCTGTTATTCAAAATTGAGTGGAGGTGTTGGGGATGGTTTGCTGGAAGTTGTGCAGTGAGCTGCCCCAGACATTCAGGAAGACCTGAGGATTTTGTGACCCAACTCTGGATGGAGCATGGGGACTGTAGTTACAACATCTGAGTCTGTAACATGAACAACAAATGGAGCAGAGGCTGCAGAGTGTAGAAGCTCTGAATCCAGGGCGTTAGTCTGTGTGGGGAAAGGCATCTTCCAAATCTGTCTGTGACTTAACGAGGACACACACACCTGCCACCCTTGCACGCACATGTACACACACACACATACACACACACGCTATTTCTCTCACACAGACACACATACACGAGCGCTCTCTCACACAGTTTCCCCACCCCCATGCACACACACTCCGCATTTCTCAGATGCACACACACATAAATCTGTGGGGTGAATTTGAATTTGCAGCCTTGTACGTGCAATTGCATTCATTTTTAAAAAAAAATACATGCACTTTGTAGGCAGATAGTCAATGTGGCATTTTATAAATTTCTGCCTTGGAAATAAAACCCGTCTGATTCCAGAGTACAACACAGACAGACTTCAAACAAGACCTTCCCTGGTTTTGTTCCAGGGAGGTCACATCTTCGCAAACATAATAGATTTCATTGTGGAAGTGAAAATTGATAGTGAGGAAAAGGCTGTAGATGTTATACAACGGAATTCGGTAAGGTATTTGTTAATGTAAGCAGACGGAGAAGGTGAAATTGCAAGAGGTCCAGGGTCTACTTGCTGATTGGATGGAGAACAGGCTGGGCAGCAGCAGACAGTGAGCAGCAGTGGAAGGGAGTTTCTCAAAATGAAGAACTGTTCTGGGTGGTGATTCACAGGGTTTAGTGCTGGGACCGCTAATGTTTATGATACACATAAATGAACTAAAGGAAGGTAAAGGTGGTCTGTTTAATAAGTTTGCAGTTGGCACTACGATTGGTAGAGTAGCAGAAAGTGAAATGGACTGTCAGAAAATGAAGCAGAAAATAAATAGATTGGAGAGTTGCGCAGAGAAATGGCAAATAGAGTTCAATCTGGACAAATGTGAGATGATGCATTTTGGATGATCCAATTCAAGAGTGAACTATAGGGTAATGGAAAAAGCCCTGTGCAGAATTGATGTCCAGAGAGATCTGGGTGTTCATATCCATTATTCCTTAGAGGGGCAGGTCAATAGAGTGCTCAAGAAGGCATACAACATACTTTGCTTCCTGCATTCCACCATTTGAAGAAGGGCAGAAAAGAGAAACTGGTGAAGTACAGACCAGTTAACTTGTCATCCACAGGAGGGAATCTGTTGGAATCTATTGTGTACAAGAGATGACAGGTCATGTGACAGTTTGTACGGTTTTGGTTCGACAGCATTTCAAATGGTTCGTACAGTTCTGATCGCCACCTTACCAAAAGGATGTGGATAGTTTGGAGAGGGTGCAGAGGAGTTTCATCAGGATGTTGCCTGGTATTGGACGGAACTGGCTATAAACAGAGGTTTGGTAGATTAGGATTATTTTCATTAGACTGACGGAAGTTCGGGGGACCTGATTGAGTTCGACAAAATCATAAGCGGTATAGACAGTGTGGACAGCAAGACGCTTATTCCCACAGTAGAATACTCAATTTCTAGTGATCAGGAATTCAAGATGAGAGGGAAAAGGTTTTTGGGAGATATGTTCAGAAAGTTCATTACACAGTGTCTGTCAGATGCCGGAAACGCATTGCCAGCAGAGATGTTAGATGTAGTCACAATAGCGACATTTAATATGTATCAAGACAGAAACATTAATGGGTAGGGAGCAGGGGATACAGATCCTTCGAAAATATGTGACAGGTTTAGAAAGAGGATCTGGATTGGTGCAGGCTTGGAAGGCCCTAAGGGCTGTTTCTGTGCTGGATTTTTTTTTTGTTGTTGTGGTTCTGTTGGCCAAACTGGGAATTTGTCTTGCAAACGTTTCGTCCCCTGTCTCGGTGACATCCTCAGTGCTTGGGAGCCTCCTGTGAAGCGCTTCTGTGCTGTTTCCTCCGACATTTATAGTGGCCTGTCTCTGCCGCTTCCGGTTTTCAGTTCCAGCTGTCCGCTGTAGTGACCGGTATATTGGGTCCAGGTCGATGTGTTTGTTGATAGAGTCTGTGGATGAGTGCAATGCCTCTAGGAATTGCCTGGCTGTTCTCTGTTTGGCTTGCCCTATAAGGGTTGTGTTGTCCCAGTCGAATTTATGTTGCTTGTCAACTGCGTGTGTGGCTACGAAGGATAGCTGGTCGTGTCATTTCGTGGCTAGTTGGTGTTCATGGATATGGATCGTTGGCTGTCTTCCTGTTTGTCCTATGTAGTGTTTTGTGCAGTCCTTGCATGGGATTTTGTACACTACAGGTTTACAGGAAAGCCACACACACAGACCAAGTCCTAAACTATGAAAGCAACCATCCCAACACACACAAACGAAGTTGCATCAAGACACTATTCAAAAGGGCCACAACACACTGCAGCACACCAGAACTGCAAAAAGAGGAACACCTATACAAAGTATTCGCCAAAAACGGATACCCCCGCAATTTCATCAACAGATGCCTAACGGAAAGACAACGGAATGAGGACATGCCGCAACCGAAATGACTAGCCACACTACCATACACCAGGAGCATTTCTGAACTGACAGCCAGACTACTGCGACCACTAGGACTCATAACAGCACACAAACCAACAGCCACTCAGACAACAACTCACCAGAACAAAGGATCCGATACCCAACATGAGCAAAACAAATGTAGTGTACAAAATCCCATGTAAGGACTGCACAAAACACTACATAGGACAAACAGGAAGACAGCTAACGAACCGTATTCATGAACACCAACTAACCACGAAACGACATGACCAGCTATCCTTAGTAGCCACACACACAGATGACAAGCAACATGAATTCGACTGGGACAACACTAGCATTATAGGGCAATCCAAACAGAGAACAGCCAGGGAATTCCGAGAGGCATGGGCACTCATCCACAGACTCTATCAACAAACACATCGACCTGGACCTTATATACCGGCCACTACAGCGGACAGCTGGAACTGACAACTGGAAGCGGCAGAGACAGGCCACTATAAATGCCGGTGGAAACAGCACAGAAGCGCTTCACAGGAGGCTCCCCAGCACTGAGGATGTCACCTAGACAGGGGACGAAACGTTTGCAAGGCAAATTCCCAGCTCGGCGAACAGAACCACAACAGCGAGCACCCGAGCTACAAATCTTCTCCCAAACATTTATTTTTGTTCTTGGTAAATACTGGCGAAAAGTGTCTGTCCATATTTGAAAGGAAAATTGAAACAAGGCCAAATGTGGCACAGTGAATGTGTGGACAGGATAAATTTTTTTTAGAGAACAGAAAATTGACAGGGAGTCGAAACTGTTACATTATGTCTCCCTTCACGGAAGAAGATCCAGAACATATCCTAGAAATACCACGGAACTTTTGTAACTGAACACTAAAATCCTTCATACTAGTGACGTGGTAGTGTATGATAACATACCTAGATTGAGGATTGATAAATCTGACAGACCAGATGTACTTCATACTGCAATTTCAGTGAACGAAGCAATACACAGATGGATTAAAGTGTGGATGGCTATATTTATCCGTATTCAATTTGAAAGAATATAAATGCATTCCAACGATTTAAGAAGGAAAGAAGAGGGAGAGTGGAAAACTAAAGACCAGTTTACTTGTCATCCGCAGGAAGTAGTCTTTTGCAATCTATCATAACGAATGTGATATTGGATACTGAGAAAGTAATAGCAAACTTCAAGAGAATTATTCTGCATTTATGAAAGGAAAGTTATAATTTACAAACGTTTTGTTTGAAGATATATCTTGTAGCCCTTATCATAGAGAAGCAATGGATGTGATGAAGTCACATATTCAGGGGGATTTTTAATCAGCACCAACAGTATGTTAGCAGAAACATTAAAACAAAGGGTATTGGGAAAAACATATACAAACAGGGAAGGTAAAAGTTAAGTTTGCCTTCATTTAAATACAGACGATGAAGGGTCAACTAGACTCAAAGCATTAACTTGCTCTCTCTTTACGGATGTTGTCTGACTCACTGTGATGTCCAGCATGTGTTAGTTTCAGTACAGATTCCAGCTTCCGCAGTAATTTGTTCAGACAAGCAGTAAAAATATTCTGCACTAGTTACACAGAGTGCTAGTGAGACTGTACCTGAAGCATTGTATACAATTTTGATGTCTTGATCTAAATAAAATATACCGATCCCATATACTGTATGGACATTCTCAGATTAATCTCTCAGATAGCAAGGTATTCTGCTGGCGAAACTTGGCCTGAGATCAAGGCGGGATTATGTTTGTGAAGCTAGTGAACATTGTTAGATTGAAATATGAGAGCTTCATGTCTGTTTTACTTGGGAGAAGGAGGATACAGGGACAGAATTCGAGAAGATGGACTGAGAAGCTCTTGAGCAGATTTGTGTAAGATGTGTAGAGGGATTGATAGTTTTGGCTTGTATAAAATATGCACTTCCCTAGGTGCAGCTCAGTTACATCTCAGGCTGCTGCTGGAGACAAGGGATGAAAGGCGCTGATGAAAATGTTTAAATACAATCTGGTAACAGTTAATGTACCGAGGACTGGAGAACACCCTTTATGGGAAGGGCTGTAGAGATTGACCAAGGAACTACAGACCAGTGAGTAGCAGATCAGTGTATGAGAAACTACTGCAGAAAATAGATGGTTTTCGAAGACTGTTTGTGTGTCAGTGCTGTGTCCCTTATTATTTGTGACATTCATAAATGATATAGATGTGAATGCGAAGGGGCATGGGGTGAGTGTAATAATTAGGTTTGTGTCCGACACATAGATTACTCGGGTGGTTAGCAGTGAGGAGGAAGGTCTTACGTTACAGGAAGATACAGATAGAATGGTCAGATGGGCAGATAAATGGCAGATGGAATGTAACACTGATAAATATGAGGTGATGCACTTTGGAAGAAGGGACTAGACATGGGAGGCCTCAATAAATGGCAGCAGACTCGCAAGTTCAGAGGGTGCTTCTCCACACATTCGTGAATGTGACGGATCTGGTTAACAGATTAGTTAAGAAGTAATTGGAGACAGCAGGCATAGCCTTTACTAATCGAGGCATAGATTACAAGAGTTATATAGCACTTTGGCTAGGTCAAAATGGAATACTGTGTGCAGTTCAGGGATCCACATTACAGGAAAGATGTGATTTCACTGAGAGTGGCGCAGAGGAGATTCACCAGGATGTTCGCTGGAATGGAGCATATCAGCTATGGAGAGAGGCTGAATATGCTCTGGTTGGTTACTTTGGAGCAGAGAAGACTGAGGGGAACGTAATTCAGAAGGGTAAGATTACGAACGGCATGGACAGGGTGGATTGACTGCAGCGGTTCCTTTCAGTCAGAGGATGAAGAGCAAAGGAGCACGCTTTTAAAGTGAAGGGTTTGAGGTTTAGAGAGGATTTCAGGATTGCTTTTTCACCTAGAGGATGTTGGTGTCTGGAATGCACTATTTGAGAGGGAAATTGTTGTGGATCATTGCACAGCTGTTAACCGGCACGTGGACAAGCACTTGAAGTGTCATAACACTCACGTCTATGGGCCTGATGTATGAAGGTGGGACTAATGTAGATTGTACTGTATTTCTGACTGTACAGAGATTGCTTCTGTGATTGTATGGCTGTGGAAGGTCAATCACTGAGCAGCTTTAGACAGGAAATGATGGGTTTATGAAGCGTACATTAACAAGAGTGAAATGCAAAAGCTTCTCAACATAGAGTAGACCAAGGTGAAATGTTAGAGAAGATCATTGTATCTTCCTTACAGGCTGAAACCAGAGAACAGGAAAATTGCAGGACTATGAAGCAACCACTTTTGTTTTGCCTTCACAAAAGAAAACATTTCAAAAAGTAAACTCCAAGCACTTCTCGGTCTACTGAGAAAAAGTAAATAGAATCAAATCTGTACATAAACAGTTTTGGAGAAATTATTTTGACTGAAATCTGATAAATCCCTATGACCTGTTAATCTTCTCGTTGATTACTAAGGTAGGCGACCAAGGTAATAATGAATACTCTGCTTATCCTCTTCCAAATGCTTGATGATTCTGGAACTGAATTCACAGATTTGACAGCAGCAAATGCAACCCCAGTATTTCAAAGGAGGCAGGGAATCACAGTCTGCTTAGCACCGAAAAAAAATCAGGACAATACAAGAGTCTAGTAGAAAGGACGATTTTCAGGGAACTTTGAAACTTACATTAATGATGAAGTAATGAACATAGATAAAGTCATTACCGATTTATTAAAGGCCAATCATATTTGAGAAACTGATTGGGAAATAAATTATGGAGCAGCAATGGATGCAGTGAATTTGGAGAATCAGAAACATTTTTGAGGAAGTCCCAAGTATAGTGTTGTGACATTGCTACTCCTTTAACAAGTTTATTCTGGCCTTGTTTTATTTTTTATGGATGTCTTAAAAGCAGCGAATCCAAAAAGTCTGGGTTTCACTAGTTGGGAATGCTTTCAATTCTAAAATAAAAGCACGCATAATGAAGAGCAAGGTACAAGAATAAGCATTCACATCATAGTGAAGGAGTGATCACAGTATGGTTGACTTTAGAATACAGTTGGAGAGAAGATAAAATCCAATAACAAGTAGCTGTGCTTCAGCAAGGGAGACTACAATAGAATGAGGGAGGAGTTGGCTAAAGTCGCCTCGAAATAAATACTTCATGATGGGAGAGTTGACAAGCAGTGGACAACTTTCAAATGAGATTTTTAATTTCCGTGGCAAAAGTATATTCCAGTGAAAAAGTAAGACTCTAAGAAAATGGGTAATCTGTCAATTGTATCGAAGGAAATAAGGGACGCTATCAAATTGAAAAAGAAGAAATGCGAAGTGGCCAAGATCAGCAGAAACCTAAATGATTGGGGAAAAGGTGAACAGAAAGCCACAAAATGAACTATAAAGAAAAGTATGATAGAACACGAGAGAGAGAGAAAAAAAGTACAGAATATAAAGATAAATAAATGATGGTATATACTATAAATGCATAAAACGTAAAAGCATGACTCTAGGAAATGTTGGTCTTTCAGAGGATGGGAAGAGTCATTTAGCTCTAAGATATGACGAAATGGCCGAGGCATTGAACAGGTGTTTGGTATCTGTCATCATAGTGGAGGACACTAATAGCATGCTAGTGATTGTCAAAGAGATGGAGGTAGGTGAGGACCTTGGAAATAATCATTATTATGGAAGAGATAGTGTTGCACAAGCTAAGGGAGCTGAGGGTAGGCAAGTCTCCCGGCCCTGATGGAATGCATCCCAGGGTCCTAGAAGAGGTAGTGGAAGAAATAGCAAACGCAATTGTGGCAATTTGATAGAATTTGCTGAAATCCAGGGCAGTTCCAGCAGATTAGGAAACAGCAAATGTGACGCCACTGTTTATAAAGGGAGGTAAACAAAATATGGGGAATTATAGACCAGTTAGCTTTTCCTGTGTAGTGAGGAAACTGCTTGAGTGTATTATCAAGGAACAAATAGCAAAGCATTTCGATAGAAATCCTTCCATTGCACAGACACAGCATAGGTTCATGAAGAACAGGTCATGTTTAACAAGTCTTTTGGAACTCTATGGAGACAATACGAGCAAGATGGACAATGAGGCCCAGTGGCTATGGTGTACCTAAATTTCCAAAATGTCTTCAACAAGTTGCTGCACAAGAAGCTGCTGCATAAGAAAAAGATGCAATACGTTACAGATCAATTATCGGCATAGACAGAGGATGGCTTGTCCATCAGGAAGCAAATTGTGAGTGTAAGCGAGTGATATTCTGGCTGGCAATCAATACCTAGTGGTGTGCCTCAGGGATTGGTGTTAGGGCCACAATTATTCACAATTTATAGAGATGATTTGCAGTTAGGGAGTTCGTGTAGTGTGTCAAGGTTTGCGGATGACACGAAGATGCGTTTCATAGTAAAGCAGGCAGAGGACTGTGAGACTTCATGGATTAACATAGCTACTTTGAGTAAGTGGGTAAAGGTCTGGCAGATGGAATACAAAGTTGATAATTGTGATATCATCCTTTTTGTTGGGAGTGCCCGCAAAAAGGATTATTACTTAAATGGTAAAACATTGCAGCATGCTGTTATACAGAGGGACCTGTGAGTCCATGTGCATGAATCACAGAAGGTTGGCCGCAGGTACAGCAATTAATGAGGAAAGCAAATGGGATGTTGCTCTTCATTGCTAAAGGGATTGAGGTTAAAGGCAGGGAGGTTATGTTGCAGCTGTCCAGGGTGCTGGTGAGGCCACACCTGGAGTAGTGCATGCAGTTTTGGTCTCCTTACTTCAGGAAGGGTATACTGACACTGGAGGGGTTGCAGAGGGGGTTTATTCGGATGATTCCAGAGGTGAGGGGATTGGTTTATGAGGTGTGACTTAGCAGACTGGAACTATATTCATTGGAATTTAAAAGAATGACTGGATGATCTCATAGAGACATATAAAATTATGCAGGGAGTATATAAGAGAGAAGTAGAGAGGATGTTTCCACTGGCAGGTGAAGCTAGAACAAGAGGGAATGGCCTCAACATTAGAGGGAGTAGATTTAGGATTGAATTGAGAAGGAACCTCTTCACCCAGAGGTTTGTAATCTCTGGAATTCCCTGCCCAGTTAAATAGTTGATACTACTTCAGTAAATGTATTTAAAACTAAGGTAGATAGTGTTTGAACAATACTGTAAGTAAGGGATACGGTGAGAGCGCGGAAAAGTAGATCAGAGTCCACGAGTAGATCAGTCATGATCTTTTTGAATGGCAGAGGACCAGACGGCCTACTCCTGCTCCTAGTTCTTCTGTTCTTCTATCCTTCAGAAAGGGGAGTGGCCAGTTATCCCAGTTCAGTTCCTCTGATCTGGTGAGTTTGGTCTGATTTTCCGCAGTCTGGCTGTTTACTCAAAGCAGGCAGCCAGTTGTGAATCTACCGGACCCAAAGAAGCAGGCCCGTGTTGTTCCTCCCTCTCTCTGACGTCTCTCCTGTTCGAAACTGGATTTATTTTTTTATTTTCCTTTCGGTTTTGCCATGGAGTGTTTATGGGGATTATATCAAGTATTCTGAACACGATCATTACGTTGGGATAATCTGTTGCCTTTTCGGATCGGTTAAGTAGTTCTATATTGTTTGTGTCTCACGCAGTAATCTTACAAAGATATTCTGTTTTGATTAAAACTAAGTGATTTGACCAGCTGCGTCACCCCTGGAATATCCGCCTTACACTTTCTTAAGTCAATGAACACACGTTCGGTCTGTGCTACTTCCTTGAAATGATTTGAGGGGGTCGGTCCTGGCCCATAACAGTGTGTAACAGCTAGATCTAATATACTGTCATGGGTTGAGAATAGGAGACCTGACAGGAAAAAGTGAATTAGCATAAACCGTTCTATATATTTTGCAGTAGAAAGCAATGACTAGTGGTATAATCCAGGAATTGATGTTTGGGCCCCATCTATTCAGAAAACAGATCAAACATGTGTTCATGGGTATTAAATGTAATCTTTTCAAATTTGCTGATGGTACCAAACTGAGATTGTGAGTGGGTGAGGAGGATATAAAAAAGTTTAAAGGTGATTGATACAAGTGGACAAAATGATAAAATACGTGGCAGATGAAGAATAATGTGGATAGACGTAACATTGAGCAATTTGGTAGGAAATAGATGAACAGGCTCGCATTTCAAAAGGAATTCATGGAAAAAAGTTGCTGCATGAAGATACCTATGTGTATATTTTTGTTGACTTCTTCACCACCAAACTCCAAGGTCAGTGCAGGCAGTGAGTTCTGAAGCCAGAAGTCAATACTGAGATTGATATTGGCACACTGACCAATATACATAGACCCACCAAGTGGGGAGCTGTATCATTGAAAAGGATCTCGATCTCCTTGTACACCAGTCACAGAAAGCAATACTGCTGCAACAGAAAGTAGGTAAAAAGTTAAATAATGTATTGACCTTCATTTCCGGGGGATTTGAGCCCAGGTGTGTCTTACTGCACTACACAGGGTCTTGGTGAGTCCTCATATCGAACATTGTGCAGTATTGTGGGCAGTATTTGTCTCCTTACCTAACAAAGCACAAACCTGACATTGAGGGAGTGCAGTGAAGGATGATCAGACTGATCTCTGGGTTGACAGACGTGTTGTGGGAGCAGAGTTTGAGGTGACTGGCCCTGTATTCAATGGAGTTTAGGAAAATGAGTGGAGATCTCAGTGAAATATATAAAACTCTGACAGGGTGAGACAGATTGTCACGGGGATGATAATTCCACTGGCTGGGACGTGAAAACAAGGGTCACAGTATTAGGTACAGGCAAGCCACTCTGCATTGAGATGAGGATAAATGTCTGCACTCACACAATGGTGAATCTGAGGAATTCTGTCCCACATAAGACTGTGAAAACTGAGGCACTGAATATAAATAAGGATTTCTAGACACTAAACGGGTGAAGTTGCAGCAGGAGTTTGGTGTGCAGATATAGGATCAGCCATTGTTATTTTGAATGGGAGAGCAAAATTAACGGACCAAAGTTCCTACTTCACATTTCTCTGATATATGAATATTTCAAAGGATATACAGTATATAGTGTTAGGGCAAAGTTAATTGAAGAGTTGTTTGGCCATAACTTAGAGTGGGGAAGGCTCAATGTGTTGAAAGGCCGACTCATTTTGCGATGTTTCTGTGCAGTTTGTGGGAAAGCTCTGTTAATGTTGTCATAAGCTCTCATTAGCCTGCTTGGCACACCCCTCCTCAGAAGGGCTTATGCCCGAAACGTCGATTCTCCTTCTCCTTTGATGCTGCCTGACCTGCTGCACTTTTCCAGCAACACATTGGTCAGATTGTAATTATTCTCCTCTTAGGGGACGGGACACTTTTGTGTAATTTCCCACATTGCCAGGGAGATGTCAGAGTTAAGAGTTGGAATGAAGCAGTTTCCACAGAGACACGGCTTGTTGTGCAGCACAAGTCTTTCATTCTATTGCAGGAATAGTGTCAGGGCTCATTCCCTTTGTCGTATCTACTATGTTCAGCTGTTTCTTCATGTTACATGCAGCGAATCGAATTGTTTGAAGACTGGCATCTGTGATTCTGTGGGCATCATCCAAGCAACACTTTTGGCTGAGGATGGTATATACACTGCATCCTTGTCTTTTACACTGATGTGCAGGAAGGTTTCATCTTTTTAGGGGAATGGTCAAGCTCTAACTGAGTGGTGTTGCAGCAGATATGTTAGTTTAACAACCCCAGGAGTGTTCTGGTGGCCTGAGTTCGAATCCTTTTACAGTACATGATGGAATTCAAATCCAATAAATGTTTGGGATGAAGAGGCTAATGATCATGAATCGATTGTTGACTGTGGGAGAAATCGATTTAGTTCACAGATGTCCTTTAGGGAAGGAAACAGCCATCCATACCTGTTCTGGCCCACAATTACCTCCAGACACACAGCAATGTCATTGACTCTTAACAGTCCTCTGGGCAATAAATGCTCACCTAGTAAGCGACGCCCTAATCCCAATGAACATTGTTTTCAAATAATATTTGTGGAGTCCTTTTCTCTTGTCAGTTGTTCCATGGTTCAACACCATTTCTGATGGATGTGCCAGGAATGCAGAACTTCGATCTGAAATGTTTGCTTTGTAATCATGTTGTCCTCTCTATCAGGTATTAGTCCTGCTGTTTGGAATGTATGAACAGTAGCCAGTGTGATAGCTTTAAATGGATTGTCATCAGTTTGAGGTACACATGGTTCTGACCATGGTATATTCACCCACAATCATCAATGAATCATCGATACGATAATGGGAATAATAAACTGAAAGATTAGACTGGGCAAAACGTCACAGGTTGTAACTGAATACAATTCACCTTCTGTCCAGCTGTGACCTACAGGACCACATGAATTTCCAGGTTTGAGTTGCAATTTCTGCAATGCAATTCAGCTGTCTGTCCCCCAGTTCACACCGAGGTCCATTCACCCATCACCCCGTGACCTACCCTGTTTAGGGATGTGGTAACACTTCCATTTTAATATTCTCATTCCTCTGAGTGTCTGTCCAGGGTGTCACAGCACTTACTTGTCATGTTTCTGAAGACCCCTAAATATTTTCCATGGGGCAGCACCGTAGATCAGTGGTTAACCGTAGCTCCGATTCCATCCTCTGGCAACTGTTTTGCATATTTTCCCTGTGTTTGTGCGAGTTTTTTTCTGCATGGTCTGGTTCCCACCCACAATCGAAAATGTGCAGGTTATTGACCTTGCTGAACTGCCTATAGTGTTCAGGAATATGCAGGTTAGGTCCATTAGTCAGGGGTAAATATAAGATTGGACAATGGGACTGGTTGGTTTAGTCTTCAGAGGATTGGTGTGGACTTGTTGGGCCGAAGTGCCTGTTTCCACAGTGTAACAATTCCAATACTAATATTCATCCGAATCTTTTTCCGTACAGTCGTGCCACTTTCGGTTTTAACATTGTAAATGTTTCTCTCTGTTTCTCTCCATGGCCTTGTTTAAGAACTTTGTAGTGTGAATGATGCCAATCTTATGTAATTTCAGAACTAACGAATTTGTACATCTTGTGTTATTGTTCACTACCCAGTTTATGATGCTCCATGTTAGACAGGGCGTTTGAGCAGCTTTGATACACGTCTTTCAAGCTGTTCAAAACCAGAAATTGCTGGAGAAACTGAGCAGGTCTGACAACATCTGTGGAGACAACGAAACAGAGGTAGTATTTCAAGTCCAGCTTGACCCTTGTTCAGAACGGAAAAGGATGTTTAATCCCTTGACAGAATTGGATGAGGGATGATGGGAAACTGAGCATGTGGAGTTGCAATATCACAGAGGAGGGACGTTTGATTGTGATGAAAGAGAAACAGATGTAAATTGGGTGTATATTAAAGTGTGAATAGGAGAAATGGTTTCTCTCTACTGAGTGCAAGGTAAACAAGACATAGACAAGGTCATAGAGAAACCAGGAAGCAGAATGTATGTAAAATGGAGATCAGCCATAATGGGTTCAGATTGTGAAGCTATGGAAATGAATGTTAGCTCCTACGGGCTGTAACATACAATCCGTAAAGTGAGGTGTTACTCGAGCTTGGGTTGTGCTTCATTGGAACATTGGAGCAGCTCAGGACCGAAAAGTCAGCATGAGAGCAAGGAAGGTTATTGAAATGAGAAGCAGTGAGAAGGTCAAGGTTATTCTTCCAGAGTGGGAATTTTCCTCAGTCCAGTCTGTGTTTGGTCTCCCCAGTGTAAAGGAGACTGAATGGATTGTGACCAGCAATGACAGGAAGACTGGATTGAAAGAGTACAAGTGAAATGTTGTTTCACTGGGGAGTTGTGATTGAGTCAGTCTCCGCTGATCATTTGTTCAGCCACTTGCAGAAGCACCCCCGAATGATTGAATAGAACCAGACATCTAACCTGAGGATTTCTGTCTCACATCTAGTCTGAGTCGTGATGTGGAATTACACCCAGATGAAGGGCAGTGGGTATACATGGGCAGACATTCAAGCAAATATTCCATACTGCTCAGAAATTATTATTTCTGTTCGAAAAGAAGGACTCGAAAGAAGATGAACCACCCGTGTTTCACAAAGTCTGTCAAGGATACTATTTAATGACAAATTAACGAGTGTGCCCAGGTTTAAGACATTTATTTCAGGGACCAGACGCAGATGCGTGGCATGAATTTCAATTGTGCTTCCGAAATTACACATTGAAATCCCTGCCATTGCTGCTCCATCCTCTTTCCTGCTTGTCTACCTTTTCGGATTCCAGGTTCTCCTATTTCAATTACTGAGCACATTCTCTCACATTCTGGTCCCTACCCACTACAACTGAAGTTCTTTGGTCAAGTCTACCTTCCTTGCAGTAGCATCAAGTTCCGTTTGTGCTGCCACTTTGCCTCTGGTCTCAGTGTGATTCGGCCTCTCCATTCATGCTGTTTTACACCTCCCATTCACACCTCACTCTGGAAAGTTTCCTTCTTGGAGTTAACTTTATTGAAAACCCCTCTTCCCGTTTGCACTGAATAATCCAAATTTCAAAAAGTATTCTCAGCCTTAATCTCACTGTGCTAAATGCAACTGCACGCTGACCGTTTGGTATAACAATTCCCTTTCTTACATAGCTCTGGCCAGAGAAGCCTTTTCACTATACGGATTATCACCCCCTTTAGACAAAGGAATTTATTTTCCTGACGTCTTATTGGCACTAATAAGAGTTTCACTCTGCCTTAGTATTGTAACATGGAGAAGAACAAATCACAGGATGAAGTTTGGGCTGAGTGTTGTTTACCTGTCATTGTTTTAAATATTGTTTCAAATTTGCAATGCTGATTAATAAATGCTTGTACTTGAAGTTAGTACCAAATGGAATGGAGGACGTTGAGAGGTGCCATTCTTGAAGTTAATAAAATCAGGGAGGCATGGATAGGGTGAATTGCCAAGGTCTTTTCCACACGATGGGGGAGACCAACCATATAGGATACAGCTTTAAGTTGAAAGGGGAAGATTTAACATTGACAAAACGGCAACGTTTTCACACAGAGGAGGTGTGTGTATGGAATGAGCTGCCAGATGAACTGGTAGATGCAAGTACAACGACAGCATTTAAAAGACATTTGGACAAACATATAAATGGGAAGCGTTTGGAGGCATGTGGACCAGATGCAATCAGATGGGACGAGTTAAGTTTGGAAACCCTGGTCAGCATGGACATTTTGGATAAAATGTTTGTGTGTAATATGACTGTATGAATCTATAAAGCGAGGGAACAAGCAAGAAATAAACGGAAAAACGATGAAAAGATATGATGTAAATAAATTTACAAGAAATATAAAAACAAGCATCACAAGGTTTTCTGTGTGTATATAAAAAGTTGAAGATGAGTGTGTGACCTTCGATAGAATGAAAGTCAGGAAAGTATATTGAGGACTTTCGGAATGTATGACTGAAGAAGTGGCTACAGGGAACAGGCAGATAATTTACACCAGTATTTGACATCATACCTCACAGAAGAAAGCACTGTAAGTATTTCAAAATCATCAAGAAAATGGTAATAGGAGGGTTCTCGAACTGTCTCTAACAAATGGTACAAGGTTTTTAACAACAGATAAGACTAAGGATAGGCAGGTCAGCAGTAATTCATAATTGGTTTTAAAAGAAGTGGTTACAGAGTGACTGGTGCCACTGCGTGAAATATTCCATAACTCTCTGGATTACAGAAGTGTTCCAGCGAAACTCGTGAAGCTCCAAAATGGCGCCTGTTTTGGATGGAGCGAAACAGAAAGCAGGAACCACTTCGCCTGACCATTATTGCTGGGAATCTGCGACAGTGTGTTATTAAGGAAGGAATTGCAGGGTGTTTATAAAAGCTTCACGTAGAGTCCGCATGGTTTTGTGAAAGGGAAACTATATTTTGCCTTGTAAAATCATGCAAAGCTTTTCTGGACATTCCATGAGAATGTAACAACCGGACTTAATAAAGGGGATCTGGAAGACATGAGGCTTTCCAGAGAATTTCCACAAGGTATCACAAAGTAAAGGTTCTTCCACCAAACAGAACCTCAGAATATGATGGATAACATGGGATGATGGATGGTTATCACAAAGAAATTGGAGAGTCAGGATTCATCGATCTTTATGATAAAGACATATCTACTGGAGTAGCACCAATATCAGTCCAATGGCTTCAGTTATCTACATCTATACTGAGAGCCTGAAGGAGGGAGCTGCGTGCAATACACATCCGAGTTTGAGGATGACATGCCAACCAAAAGACAGACTGTTACTTAATGAAAAGGAGAGCCAACAAAAGAGCAGTACAAAGGGATTGGAGTGTTCCTGCGCATGAAACATGCAGTCATCATGCTGATGCAGAACGTAACTAGATTGGTTCATTAAGCGGGTTTCTGGGATGAAAGGGTTGAATTATTGAGTACATCTAAAATGGTGAGGCAATTATTCATTGTGCTTAAAACGAATGAGTGCGATATTACTGAAATGGACAAGATACAGAGGGGGCTTGACAAAGTATTTGTTGAGAATGTGGTTCCACACCGGGGCAGTGTCTCACTCCGGGACATTGATACAGAATAAGGGATATCGATTTCAAACTGAGATGTAAAGAAATGTCACCTTTCAGAAAATAGTGAATGTCTGGTATTCCCGAACCCAGAGAGTTGTGGAAGGTGCGTCACTGAATGTATTTACAGAGGGGGTGGATTGGTTTCGGACGTATAAGCGAGTTGAGAGATACGAGGGGGTAGCAGGAAAGTGGAGTTGAGCCAGCCTGGATTCTACAAGTACATTTTCGAAACAAGGCCTTACCATCGGATTGACCTCGATCTGCTCCTGTGTAGCAGGTCGGAACGCTGAATGGAACATCAGAACACAGGGCTGAGGGACACAAGTGAGCCATTCGGCTCTTTGACCCAACTCCACCAGTAAAGTAGGTCATGGTTCATCTCATTGTGCTCTCAGCTGCACTTTTCTCTCCATTATCCCTGACACACATGTCTATGGAAAATCAGATGAAGCCAGCATCGATATAATATTAAGATTCAGCCATCACAAACTTCTGGGAAAGAGAATTCCCACTTGAATGAATTCCCACTTTGTGAATTCTCCTCACTCCGGTTCTGACTGTGGTTGGAGGGTGCGACTGTTACCTTTTCTAGTACCGCTTCTCCACAGTTTGCAACAAATTTAAATGTAACCAGGTTGGAGATATGGCCGATGATAAAGGTCTCAGACTGGTTCAGGTTCAGTGATAGGAACAAGTCAAGCAGATTTTTTTAGTCAGCCACATATAACTGATAGAAATACCGTAGCAGCATGGTGGATCTGTGGTTAGCACTGCTGCCTCATACCACCAAGGAGCTGAGTTCAATAGCAACCATCAATACTCACCATATCTGTGTGTGTTTCCTCCCGGTGATTGTCCAAAGATGTGCAGGTTAGAGTTAATTGACCATGCTCAACTGCCCATAGTGCTCAGGGATGTGTAGGTTAGTTGGTTTAGTCATGGAAAATGCAGGATTACATAGTTAGGGTATGGGGACAGGTCTGGGTGGGGATGCCGTTCGTGGGCCAGTGTGGACTCAATGGACAGAATGCCCTGCTTCCACACTGTAGAGTTTCTATGACAATGAGAAGTGTGGACTAGACAAACACCCAGTGGTTATCTGCCTGACCAATGCTCCTAAAAGTCTTGCATATTTCAATAAGATCATCGCTTATTCCAAGAATAATCTATTAAAGCCTCCATAATATAAGCCCTTCATTTCTGGAATATTTGAAGTGAAACATCTCTGAACTGCTTCCAATGTAATTATATATTTTCTCTGGTAATGAGACAAAATAACAACTTCACAACCCACATGAGGTCATTAAATTTTCTCAGTGTTGTGAGACTTTGGAAATCTCTTCCCGCAGAGTATTGGAGGCAGAGATATTGAATATTTTTGAGGCGCAGACAGAAGGTTCATAGATAACAATGGAGTCAAATATTATTGGGCAGAAATGTGCAGTGTGGGAGAAATACTGGCAGTAGTACAAAATGACACTGATCCAAAACACCCAGGAATATAATGCAAAACAAATGGAATGGTAGGTAAGTAAATCAAATGCAAAATTGATCCAATAGAGTTCCAAAGGGCCATGGGGCTGCTCTGTCATGAGAGAGAGACCACTCGTGGTGGTTAAACCTGAGGGTCAGCGCACCTAAGGTGTTGGGGTGAGGTTGAGAGAGCGTCATCTGCATGGTAACCTCTGTCAGTGTGGGAAATTGAACCTGTGCTGGTGTCCTCCCTCTACATCACAAACCAGCCATCCAACCAAATGAGTGGGAGACTGTGTAACTGTTACAGACAGAAACAGCCCCAAAGGACAGTAGAAACTTTCAAAACAAGGGAAAGAGTTACATTTCAGATAACAGTCAAGATAACGGCTGAGGATAAAAATGTTCTCGGCTAGAAATTGTATTTTATAACGACATAACTGTTTAGAAGCTGTCTTTGGCTGAATAATGTAAGTTGAGACAAGTGAAATAACCAGAGTACTAATTATTATTGCTTACCGATAACCATAAAATAAGTTAGATTTTGGTCAGTCTGTATAAAATGAGGTTATGATTACATAAAAATATACAACTGATGGAATATATCATTTGGAGTGTCCGTTCCCATGGGAAAAGCCCTCGAACAGGCTCTTGAAGAAAACCGGGGTAAAAGTGCCTGGTCAGTGACAGGAACCCAGGGGGTTGAATAACTGAAAGTTCCTGCAACATGGAGCTGAAAAAACCATCAAATAAGCCGCAATCTTATTATATGTAAGAGCACATTTGAAGGGCTGATTGGCCTCGTGATGGATTTTAATTGTATGTGCTTTGAATACATACATCTCTACTCCTTCCCTTTATATGTTACATACGGGTGCATTGACATTTTCCTGAAAAAGGAAATTACTTGGAACATTTTCTGGAACATCCCCGAATCGGCCTTCTCCAGAATATTCTATCACCGTGTGAAGGGATTGGAAAGACGATAGAGAAAGAGAGAAAGAGGAAAGGCACTCCATGCAGCAGTGAGAGTGATGCAGAATGAGCCTTGTTCGGAAAGGTCCTGTAACAGATATACAGTGTTTTTAGTGTGGGGGTTAAGTGGCGAGAGCGGGAGAAGGTGCTGCATGTAGCAGTGAGAGTGGTGGTGCATGAGCTTTGTTCGTGGGTAGGTGCTATAACAGATTTCAATGAGTGTGCAGGAGCAGAGAGAAGACAGTGACCCTTATCCTGGCAGAATGGGGAAGGTTATTGATGCCTGTCCTGTATTATTGGACATTACGTCAGACCGCAAATCCTGCACTGAGCTGGGTTGAGAGCTGCCATCACTGCGCAGGGAAGGTCCACACTGAGAAAGCTCAACCGTTTGCCAATTGGCCTTTTAAAGATGGTACCAGTGCCAGGGATCACAGAATATCCATGGGGCATCCAAGCGATGGTGTTTACCTTCAGCCATGAAAGGTGGGAGAATTAGGCTGGCATTGAATGATAGGTACACCGTGGGGTGGGGTGGGTCGTTAATGAGGTGAATTCGATAAGATAGCACCAGGAAACTAACTCAGCCTCGTACAGATAACCCCTCAGTCACTCTCAATGAAAATGGTCCTGAGATAAATTATTGTTAGATTCTGCCCAACGAGTTGAAGAATTTGCTGACCCCACTCCCAGTTACAAAGCTGAATCACAAATGCTCACACAAAACTCTCTATCATCCGAACTCACACCAATATCCCATTCACCCATCATTCCTGGGAATACTGGCTCACGTTGCCGGCTGCTGTCAAAATATCTTCATTGCAGCATTCTGAAACCTGTGATCTTCCATGAAAATACCTCTCGATCTCCCTTTCCCTTTTTTCCCCAAAATTACTTTGTTTATTGATATTTAAACTGATTCCCCCGCCATCTCTCTCTGGCAGTGATGTTCACACCCACAGCACCCCCTTGTCATGGCACAATGGAGATATGGAGCTGTAAAAGGATGGGAGCTGCACATCCTGTTACGTCCAGCATGGACTGCAAGTTTCCTCACTTTGGGCAGAGATCTAACACATTGTTACTGAGCAATTTACTGGAGTGGTGAAAACAGCGGCTTTGACAGTAACTGTTCCAGGTTTACAGATCAATTCACTGCACAGCTCCCCATATTGATAAGATGCCTTGTCCACGTCTATAGAGCAAGACACTGGTGTGGGCTGCATATTACTCCATGCTGGACAGAACGTTTCGTCAGTGTTTCTGAATCAATACATCGGTGTGTACTGTACTGCTCCACGTGTTGGACAGATAGCTACTGGACTGGAGAGACCTGTGCTATATTCCATCCTGGACTGATTGCTGGGTTGTACTGAACCTGGTCTGTACAGTGATCCATGTTGAGGAGATATCTCGTCTGGGCTTATACGGTCTGGGCTGGATCTGTGAGGTGGATTAACTCTGCGATATAATTCCTGATAGAACTATCACTCGTCCAGCATGGCGCATTCCGCTGTTAAATCCTGTGTTTCTGCAACATGTTGTTCATTAAGTAATTAGCCAATTAAAATGTGAATATCTGTCCTTTTTGCTATGGAACTGAGCAGACACATCTCAAAATATATGATGAAGGCAGTCTTGAACCGCAACATTTTCTTATTTTAAAGATAAATATGAGGTGCTGTGTTTCAGATGCAATTCGCTTGGTCAAAATATTCGACATTAAGCAAAACACAATTCATTTAAACACTGTCGGCAAATCACAAAAAAGCAGATTAATAGATTGTCTAACAACTAAACAATAACTGTTCCAATATGGTCACATCCTATAAACACACACATGTCAAAAAACAAATTCAGGAAACAGATTTTCTCACACACAGTTCTCCACTCCAGGAGGAAAGAACATCGAAAGACAATTTTGAGAGAAATCTCAAAGACAGTGTAGCAGCTGGGAGTGATTTCCAGCCTTCTAACCCTGCTGAGACCCCATCAATACCTGGGGAAAAGTAAAATGAAGTATCCTTGTTCTGTGACAACTTCACCGTCACTCCACAGGACCAGACCGCAACTGCAAGGACCACAAGGAATGAAACATTGTTTATGGCAGTGTAGGAGCCTCTCAAAAATGCTGAATCCCATCTAAGCTGTTAAATGATGGTAAGATAAATGTCAAAGTTAAAAATGACTAAATAAAAGGAAAGAATTCAGCAGGCCTGGTTATCAGACACAGCCAGCCTTGGGATCCCAGCAATTGCACCCTGCCAAAAGATAGTCGGATCATCGAGCTAGTGAACAGAAAGCATCATCTCTCTGCCACACTTCTACCTTTACAATTGGAGATGATGCCATTAGCCCAATAGTCAGCGATGTCAACATCCCAACCAGACCAAGTATTATTGTGATTTATAAGGATTCTAAGAAAAAGGAGTTGTTTGTACATTGACTGTGATTGATGTCAGTCTCCATGGATACTAACTGCGTCATTGGTGGGTTTCCCTCTTCTATTATTAAGGGGCTTCCTTCAACCTGTTATTCCATAGTATCAGTGGCAGTGTCATTCTCAACATTGGGCTCAGCATCTACAGGGAGAGAATCTTCGAACAACAGACCGGAATGTTCCAACAATTGATCAGAATCTGAGAGCATTAGACTGGAATGTTCCAACAATGGATCAGAATCTGAGAACATTAGACTGGAATGCTCCAACAATGGACAGTAGTTTGTCCTTGGGTCTATACTTGGTTTCTCAGGATTGGGCATGGTTAGAGTTGAGGATACGAGCCATACTGATGATTATTCAGGCAGGTTACTATCCTAATCTCACTATGATTTTTGTTCCGGGTAAGCATATTTCTGTCCATTCTATTCGCAATGGTGAAGGTTATTGCTATTTCTGTTGTTTATATTTAACAAATACATAACCTGTTATCTTCAGTTTCAGTCACAAATTCCACTTCATTTTTATCAATTTCCGAATCCTCACTCATAAACATTTAAGAAGGAACAAGACTGTTCAGATCCTTGAGTGATCCTTTTGCCCTGAACAGTTTTATGTCTCTAAATTCTCTCTGTTATCAACCCTACCTACACCCATCACTATAATATCCCCAGTCTCCAGGTCTGCCTCATTGTTGTGCTGAATAAGCCATCATCTGACCCCTTGTTAACTTCAGAATTTACGGCTCCACTTCTTTTCTGACCACTCTTCCTGTTGCAATTAATTTGACTACAAACTTTACTTGTCTCTCCATTTATTTCATAATAGGGACCTCATTTCAGAATAATAATGTCACTGGCCGTGTTATGACTCTAAAGGCATTGTTTCAAATTCTACCACAACCAATGCTGGAACTTAAATTCAAATGGCAACAATGGGAAAGAAACGTCATTTTACAAACGGGCAACCATAAACCATCAGGATTATTTTATTATTTCACTGATAGCCTTTGGTAACGAAATCAAGTGTGACAAAAACAAGTTGGTTCCATATTGTCTTGACAAATGGTCTTGCAGTCAACGGCAAATAATGATGGATGACCATTGCTACCCTTACGAGTGATGCTGACATGTCGTGAAACAAGAGATTTAAAGGTGAAATAAACCAAGGAACTGTGGATGATGGAGATCCGAAATAAAATTCTCCAGCGTCTGAAAATGTTGGAGAATCTCAGCAAGTATGGCAGCCTCTGTCAGGAGATAAAAACACATAAATCTTCGAATCTAGTGATCCTATATCACAACTGAAAGCAACTGGGAAGTAATGTTATTTATAACAGGGATGGTCGGATGTGTGAGGGGAAGGTTAGTTGAATGGATGTAGAAATGCCCAGCGAGAAAGAGAGAGAAATAGATAGATAGATAGATAGATAGATAGATAGATAGATAGATAGATAGATAGATAGATAGATAGAGAGAAAGAGAGAGAGAGAGAGAGAGAGACAGAGAGAAATGAAAAGCAAACATAGGTACTGCTGATTATGAACCAGAAGGAAAATAACATGGAAGCTTATTCTAAAATGTCCCCTTTTCCCATATTCCTGAACATCATGTGAATTTAGATGTGTCCCTGTTTACATTGAGTTTTATTCCATCTGTCTTTCTCCTAAGAGTGTGATGATCAACTCCATCGGCAATACTGGTGCCGCCCTTATAGTTGCTGAGATACAAAGAAACAGAATGCCACATTGTCAACTTATAATTTTTGGAGAAGGGAACTGTAACTGGAGGGCTATGCAGAGATATAACTGTTTATTTTTCTGCTAAGAACAGAAACATTTACAACACTGAATGGGTGCACCGTGTGTGTGGGGATTTTACTTGCTCCAGTAATGACAGAGCAAAGAGACGTTCTGTGGACGCTTTTCATGGATTTGTGCGATCAGATGCTGCGTCCATTTAGAGAGATCCCACTCTGGACGAGATATGAGCACTGCATTTACAGAGTGTTCTGGGTCCATGGTAAACACATGGAGTCGTGGCTACATAGAAGGGAAGCTCTGTCCACAGTGAGTGGCAGGGCACTGCATGATCCTCCCAGGAATTTCCAGGAACATTTGTCTTAGCTGGACCCATTCCAAGTGTAAAATGTGAAACCAGCGTCTTTCAAAAATGAGGTGGTCACTGAGCTGTGTCCCCTCCTTCAAACTCACACCAGAGACAGGACTGTGCTGACACTCACCATGAAGTGAACTGGATTGATTCTGGAACTTTCCATGCCGAGGGTGTGACAAATCCATCACCATGAAGTGTATTTTTTTGAGTCCAGGCAGGAGTGAATAACGTATCTGGAGTGCAGTCCTCCAATATATCACTAGCTGATAGAAGCCACCTGCCTGCTGAGAGGATTACATTCGTCTGTCTCCACAGAAGAAGGTGCAGAAACTAACTTTCAGAAATACAAGGGAACGGGGCGCTGGTGAAAATGAGGGGCTGTACAAAATTAGAATTAATGAAGAGTATGTCTTTGAAAACCTAATCCAATTGAAAATTGGTATGTTGCTGGAACTGATGAGCTACATCCCCGAATATTGAGGAGGTGGCAACAGAGCTAGTGAAAGAATTACTGGCTATTCGTCAAAGCTGGTGAGATTCTGGAAAGGATCCTGCAGACTGTAAATCAGCAATTGTAAACCTAAACAGTTACAACAGGACGGAGAGGGCAAACAGAAAACTAAATAGCTTGATGTCAGCTGTGAGAAAAACATTGTAACCTTTTTTTAAGGAATGTGACAACTAGACACTTGGAAAATAGTGATATGATTTGGTAGAGTCAGCCTAGATTCAGGAAAGGGAAATGATCTTTGATAAACCTGCCGCAGTTTGTGGCGATTGTCCGTTGTGACATCGAAAGTTGACAACCAGTGGAAGTAGAGGATTTGAATTTTCAGAAAACATTTGACACGGTTGAATACCGGTGAGTGGGGAATGTTAGAGTCCATGGGTAGGTAGGGGTGGATCACACAGAATGGATCCAAAATTGAAAAGTGAGCAAAATGAAGAGACTAGTGTTTTTCTTTGGGTGGAAGGCTTGTGGGGTATCAGAAGGATCAGTGCTTGGGCAATAGCTGTTCGCAAGGTATAACATGATTGAATGGGAACAACTAATATAATGATTCTCTTTTAAGTTCATTAAATGGTGAGAGGTTGGGAAGTTCTGTTGTTGAAAAGGACCTGGATGCCCTTCGTTATAAGTCACTAACAGAATTCAGATGGGACAGTAAGTAATTATAACTGGAAATGATATTTGGTCTTACATGCAAAGTATTTAATGTACCACAGCAAATATACCTTACTCAATGGTAGTGTTTTGTTGAAAGAACATTTGGGGTATTATGTACAGACTGAGTCTACTTCATAAATAATGATCCTGGCATGATGGTATCATCAGGAAAGAGACCGCTAACTATGTAGTTAACCTGTAGCACTGTGAGAGAATACAAAGGTGAAACTTGACGGTTATGGGCAGACAGTCATTTCGTCCCAAGCAGCCAACAATAAGATGAGAAATTTCGTACTTTCCATAGGATACTCAATTCCCAATAGTTTACGTGCCAGTGCATAGACCTCATTTCGATTAACAGAGAGGTACAGGCTCCGAATGAACTCTCAACACTGTAATACGCAGTTACTGCGTGACCGTCCACTCAATGTTGCATTGTTCATTATCCTAACAGCAGCCGCAATACCTTCATTCTGAAACAGTTAGCCATGCCCCACCAGCTTCTGAATTCCAGAGAGAATATAGGTCTGCAATCTCAGCGATGGAAGATGCCTTTGAGACTGGTTTAAATAAAAGCTTCATTCCCATTGCCAGAAAGGCATGCTAACATAACCCTGATGCACTACCAATAATGAAGCAAGAGGAATACCATGGAACAGTCCATCTGTGCAGTTCCTGCTCCATTTGTTTGTTAATACTGAAGCATCTCTAACACTTTCCTGTTCCTGTGTTAGTGTCTTGAGACGGTGAATGGCCTCTTCCTGTTCCTTTGTAAGCGACTCTAGGTGTGAAACGGTCACTTTCTGATCCCGTGTAAGTCATGTGTGGGAGTGAGCAGACTCCTTGTCTTCCTGTTAAAGGCAGGAGGGATTGTATGGGCTATCCCTCTTCTTGTCCAGTAGTTTTGATAGGCCGAATTACTTTCCCATATTCCTGTGAAGCCAGATTCAGGTACTGAGTGAACTCCTCCGTTTACTGTGGAAATGAGCAGCGCTGTTCCATGAATGTTACCGACAGTTTTAACAGCACAGGTTTGAACGTAGTCTAAGTCTTGTTACACACGGACACAGACTGCATCAGAAGGTCAAGGATGACGAAGCTTTCTGAGCATTGTGTAACATACAGTAAATATCCCCACTTCTGATTGATGTGTGCTCACTGGGATGAATGGCTTGCTTCTTCACAGCAGGGATTCCCTGCTGACAAACTGGGGATGCCTGGGCTGAGGTAGCTATCCTGAGGATCTCCTGCAGAGATGCCCCACGGCTGAGATGATTGATGCCCACCGATGATAAACATTTTCCATTGTGCTGTGGATGACGCCAAACACTGGAGAGTTGGCAATGGATTCTGATGAAGTGCAACTTTGCCCAGGATCCTTGATGTTAAAAACTGCCTTGATATAAGGGCCAGTGGCTCTTTGCTAAGTCCTTGTATTCACCCCTGTTGCTCCTATTAATATTTCATCATGTAGGAGCAGGCAGTGATTTCTTCAAACAGGGTGCAGTGAATATCCGGAATTCTCTATTCCAGAGAGTCAGGGGAGCTATAGAAGTAAGTGGCCTCCAACTGCATCTGTCTACGAAGTTGGTGGGTCTGAACGAACATCAGAACAGGAGCAGGGTTAGATCGTTAGGCACGATGAACCTTCTCCACTAGGCACTACGGTTGTGGCTGATCAGGTTGTGGTCTCAGCCCCACTTTCCGGTCTGTATCCCATTATCTGTGACTCACTTCTCTGTCAAATATTTAACTAACTCAGCTTTGGATAAATGTGAACAAAGAAGCACCACATACCTCTGGAGAAGAGAATTCCCATGAAATGGTCCTTTTAGAATTTCTCCTCATCTCCCTTATAGTGTCATGCAGCACAGAGACCTGTCCACATAACTCAGACATCCCAATCTGATCTAGTCCTACTTGCCAGCATTACGCCCATATTCCTCTAAATCCTTCCTATTTATAGGCATATCCAGATGCCTTTTAAATGTTGTCACTGCAAAATGTAACTCCATCTATCACTTCTTGGCCCATTGACCCATCTGATCAAGGTCTCATTGTACTCTGAGGTAAAACTTGCTGGCCATTGCACCTCCAATTTTAATGTCATGTGTAAACATAATAAACAGGCAAATATTCACATTCAAATTATTCATATAAATAATGAAAAGCAGTGGATTCAGTACGGCTCCTTGTGGTACATCACTGGTCATATACCTCCATTCTGAAAAACATTTCTTTGCCACCCTCTGTCTCCTACCTTCACTCTAATTTTGTCGTTAATTGGCTAGCTTATCCTGGATCTATTTATGACCTAACCTTACTAACTTGTCTGCCATGTGGGATTCTGTCGAAAGCCTTGCTGAATTTATATGGACAGCGTCTACCACACTGCCATCATCAATCTTGTTTGCCACCTCTTCACAAAATGAAATCAACTTTGTTAGAAATGATTCCCCATGCACAAAGCCATGTTGACGATCCTTCATCAGTTGTTGGTTTTGCAAATACATGTAAATCCTGCCCCTCTCAATGTTCTCTAACAATCTGGCCACCAATGACGTCAGGTCACTATTCCATTTCCTCGTCCCACGCTTCCGCTGCCCATTGCAAATGTTAATGTAACCGGGTTGGTGATATGATCAATAATATAGTTCTCAGACTGTGTGAGGATTATGAACAATTCAGGCAGGATTCTTTAATCTGCTAAAATTAACATGTTTATGACAGAAACAACGTTACTCATACTAGGATGGAAAGATGAATGACAAATTGTTTGACTATTGCAAATCTGTGTGCTGATATTTTTCCCTCTCTAAAAATACTGACACATGCACACGTTTGATGACAAACGGAAAAATATAATCTCTGCAGAACGTTAACTTGAATGAACTGTGCCCAAATATTAATTGAACTCATGACGAAAGGAAATATGAGTGATAGTTCTGAACATCATTCAGCTTATGAAGCTACTCTGCTGTTACAAGCTACTGGTAATGGGATCACTCCCTGGAACAGGTTGATTTCGTTGGATTGCCTTTACTTCAGGTAGTGGGGCGATTCCAATCAATCCTCGACAGGAATCCTCCATGAGTGGTAAAGATGACTGAGGAGTTTTCAGCTCACACACATTGCTGGGAAGAGGAACAGCGAGAGAGAGGGAGCAACAGGCTGTTCCTGCTTAGGAACGATACATTTCCTCCCTTTCAGAGTTGAATCACACAATAACGTTATCCGGCCGCAAACTGAACCAAATGAAGTCTGTTTGAACAGTGTCTGAACTGTACGATTCCATCACATTCCCTGCTCCATGTCGGTACCTCACTGCTGCTGTTGGACGCCTAGCCATTTCTTTTGGAACAAATAACGCCACTAGGCCTCAAAGGCCTCCGCTTCTTCCTTTCCCGCCGGACCAACCAGTACCCTTCCACTGACACCCTCGTTCGACTGACTGAACTGGTCCTCACTCCGAAAAACTTGTCTTTCCAATCCTACCACTTTCTCCAAATCAAAGGAGTAGCCATGGGCACTCGCATGGGCCCCAGCTATGCCTGCCTCTTCATCGGATATGTGGAAGAGTCCAGCTACATTGGCATCAAAACCCCCCCACCTTTTCCTCCGCTACATCGACGACTGTATCGGCGTTACCTCGTGGTCTCACGATGATGTTGAACAGTTCGTCCACTTTACTAACACCTTCCACCCCAACCTCAAATTTACCTGGACCGTCGCAGACTCCTCCATCTCCTTCCTAGACCTCTCCATTTCTATCTCGGACGACCGACTCAACACGGATTTTTACTATAAACCAACCGACTCCCGCAGCTACCTAGATTACAACTCCTCCCACCCTGCCCCTGTAAAAACACCATCCCATATTCCCAATTTCTTCGCCTTCGCCGCATCTGCTTCCAGGAGGACCAATTCCAATACCAAACAACCCAGATGGCCTCCTTCTTCAAAGACCGCAATTTCCCCTCAGACGTGATTGACGATGCTCTCCACCACATTTCCCCCACTTCCCGCTCCTCCGCCCTTGAACACTGCCCCTCCAATCGCCATCAGGACAGAGCCACACTGGTCCTCACCTACCACCCCAACAACCTCAAGATACATTGTATCATCCTTCGTCATTTCCGCAAACTCCAAACAGACCCCACCACCAGGGATATATTTCCCTCCCCTCCCCTACCAGTGTTCCGGAAAGATCACTCCCTCCGCGACTCCCTCGTCAGTTCCACACCCCCCACCAACCCAACCTGCACTCCATGCACCTTCCCCTGCCACTGCAAGAAATGCAAACTTGCACCCACACCTCTCCCCTCACTTCCCTCCAAGGGCCGAAGGGATCCTCTCATATCCATCACAAATACACCTGCACCTGCACACACCTCATTTAATGCATCCGCTGCACCCGATGTGGCCTCCTCGACATTGGGGAGACAGGTCGCCTACTTGCAGAACGTTTCAGAGAACATCTCTGGGATACCCGCACCAACCAACCCAACCGCCCCGTGGCTGAACACTTTAACTCCCCCTCCCACTCCGCCAAGGACATTCAGGTCCTTGGCCTCCTCCATCGCCAGACCATGGCAACACGACGCCTGGAGGAAGAGCGCCTAGGAACACTCCAACTACAAGGGATGAATGCTGATTTCTCCTTTTTTCTCATTTCCCCTCTCCCACCTTTTCTCAGTCCCAACCCTCGGACTCAGCACCGCCTTCTTGACCTGCAATCTTCTTCCCGACCTGTCCGCCCCCACCCCCTCTCCGGCCTATCACCCTCACCTGAACCTCCTTTCACCTATCCCATTCCCAACGCCCCTCCACCAAGTCCCTCCTCCCTACCTTTTATCTTAGCCTGCTTGACACACCCTCCTCATGCCTGAAACGTCGATTCTCCTGTCCATTGGATGCTGCCTGAACTGCTTCGCTTTTCCAGCAAAAGGTATTTTTCCTGTCGTAAGGGAGTCCAGAACTAGACGGCATAGGTTTAGGGTGAGAAGAGAAATATATAAAAGATACCTCACAGGCAACTTTTTCATGCAGAGGGTGTTACGTGTATGGAATGATTCATGAGAGCAAGTGGTGGAAGTTGGTACAACTGCAACATTTGAAAGGCATCTGCATGGGTATATCAGTAGGAGGGCTTTGGAGCGATATGGCATGTGGGACTAGTTTGGGTTGGGATATGTGGTCAGTATGGAGTTAGACCGAGATGTCTGTTTCCATGCTGTACATCACTAGGCCTCTAGGACTCTATGGCCCAGTCTTCACTGTTCACTGGGGATGAGAATACCACAGACAGTACAACTCTAAGGAGATAGGAACATCCTTATCTCAATCTTAAATGGGGAAACATTTAATTGTAAAAGTGTATGAATCTCACAGCAAGTCGGCTTCCATTTTTTTTTTAAATGAGGGCACCAACCAATCGGAAAGACGTCAACCATTCAGCCCCTCAAACCTATCCCACATTCCCTTTGGCTACATTTAGTAAAGTATTTATCAAACACAGCCTCCTCTGCTCCCTTGGTTAGCCATTTCAGATAGCGTAAACCATAGAGCGTATGAAATTGGTGAAGAACTAGACTGTTTCAGTCAACAAGTCTGATCTGCTGTTCAATTAGGGCTGACATGTTTCTCAACAAATTTATCCCGCTTTCTCACTGTTATCTTGATCCATGTATCAATCAGAATATATCTATCTGTGTCTGTGCTCTATGTCTGTATGCATGTGTGTGTTTCAGCTTATTGGCAGGAGGCAGAGGGTAGTGCAAGAAAGGTGGCTTTTGGACTGGAGGCCTGTGACCAGTGGCATTCCAAACGGATTGCTGCTGGATCCACGTTTGCTTGTCATTTACATCAATTATTTAGATGAGAATTATACAATGTATGGTGTGCAAATTTACAGACGACAAAAAGATTAGTTATATAGTGAAAGGTGAAGAAGATTACATAAGATTACATCGAGATCATGTTTAATTGCTCAATGTATCATAGAAATGTACAGCACAGAAACGGACGCTCTGGTCAAACTCATTCGTGCGAGTTGTTGTAAGTTAACTTAGATGTTGTAAGTTAACTTAGTTTCATTTTTCAGCATTTGTACCATATCGCTCTTAACCCTTCCAATTCACGTCCCCATCCTGATGTATTTTAAATGATGCAATTGTACCATCCTCCGCCACTTCGTCTGGCAGCTCGTTGCATACATATACCACCTTCTGTATGAAAATGGTCCCCTTAGGTCCCTTTTATATCTTGTACATCTCATCTTAAATCTATTTCCCCTCGTTTTGGACTTCCCTACACTGGGGAAAAGACCCTGAATATTCACCTTATCCATCGTCTTCATGATTTTACGAAACTTTAGAATGTGCAAAATTGACTCCAATCAACACGAATGGCTGTGTTTTCAGTAAACCTTGGGCCTAAATTTTGAAATTCAATACTGACTCCTCTTCCTTCTTCATCACATCAGAATTCTAAATTCATTTTAACAACTTGTTCAGCCACATTATGAAACATCTCTGTGGGATTTGAATAAAAACTTATGGGCTCAGAGGTAGACATACTACCACCATTTGGCAACAATTCCTGAAGCTGCAACATTATTCTTCTGTGTGTTTGTTCATCAGACACTTTTGAAATACTGTGGCATACTTCTGTGACAGTCAGGTCTTGAATCCAGACATTCTGGTCCAGAGTGACAGACACTACCACGCAAGTTCATGTATTGGAATCTAACCCAGAGCTCTGTCTCAGAGGCATGGGCGTTACTCACTATACATGTCTTAAATCATGCCCAGATTTTGGGTCACATTTTAAATGTCAGCTTTCAGCTCGGTGTGGATTCATTAAAATTTGGTTCACTTTACTGACATCTCACACAGTTAAATGAATTACATTGTTTAACAGGTGAAATGTACTCACTTCAACTCTAGATTGTTGAGTTTGTGCGTGCTGCCTTCGAGATAAACTATGAAGATCTTTAATTGCTTGGCTATGATTTCCACCTGAAGTGGCTATTATCTGAAATCTGCAATATGAGGGAGAAAGCATCCTGCAGACACAATCTGCACTATAAAGGATCTGGAATAGATATTTATTACTGAACACCAGAGACGAAGAAAGAGCATACATTCTGGATCAAAAACACCAAACACTCTTTCCTGCTTCTAATGTGCGGCTGCTCTCTTCTTAAAACCATGAAGGAATCCAAGGCAGCTGATTACTGTCCAGCCTTTCTTCCCCAGTACTATCAGTCACTGGACTGAGGAGTGGCAAATGGAGTTTAATTTCAATAATTACAATGTATCACAATTTGAGAAAACAAACAAGGAGAGGACATCTACAATTAAATGTCGGGCCATTGGTAGCATTGTAGAACAGAGATATCTAGGGTTCTGTTTTTTTTTAAGCTTGCACCATGTGTAGGCACGGTGGTTATGAAGGCGTTTGGTTTGCTAGCCTTCATTGCTCAGACCTTTGAGTACAGGAGCTGGAACATTATCTTCAGGTTGCACTGGACATTCGTGAGGTCTCTCCTGAAGTACTGTGTAGTTATGGTCACCCAGTTACATTGAGGATATTAGTAAACTGGAGAGGGTTCAGAAGAGATTTGTCAGTCTGTTGTTGGGAATGGAGTGTTTAAGGACAGGTTCGATGGACTGGGACCTTTGCCACTGCAGCGTCGAAGGTTGAGGCATTATCAAACTTAAAGAGGTTTATAAAACATTTAGGGGTATTGATAATGTTGAATGGAAGGTGCCCTTTCCTTACAGTGGTGGACTTCAAGGCTAGGGGGTAATTTTAAGATGACAGGAGAAAGGTTTACAGAAGACAAAGTGTCATAAAGCTACCTAGCTCTATCCAACCTGTCCCTGCCAAACAGATGACCTACATTAGTGTAGTTCCATTTGCCAGCATTTGGCCTATATCCCCCGAAACACTTACTATTCACGTGCCCGTCCAGATACCTTTTAAATGTTGTAATTGTCCCAGCCTGCAAAACTTCCTCTGGCAGCTCGTTATATAAAAAGCACCCTCTCTTTGAAAGCATTGCCCCTTACATCCCTTTAAAGTCTTGCCCCTCTGAACTTCAACCTACGTTCTCTAGCTTTGGAGCATGCTACCCTGGAGAAAAGACCTTGGCTATTTACACTACCCATTCCCCTTGTGAGTATGTAAACCTCTATGATCACAATTCAACCGCTGATGCTTCAGGGAAAATAATCCCGGCATATTAAGCCTCTCCATAAGTCTCAAAACATCCAACCCTGGCAATATCTTTGTAAATCTTTTCTGAATTCTTTCACGATTCATACATCTTTCCTCGAATAACGGGACCATAATTGCGCGAAGTATTAAATAGTGGCCTAACCAATGTCCTGAACAGCTGCAAAATGACCTTCCAACTCCTACATTCAATGAACTGTCCAACAACGACAAGCATATCAAACACCTCAAAGCTGGTGAGAAGATTTGTTGCTCGGATGCTCGTTGTTGTGGTTCTGTTCGCCGAGCTGGGAATTTGTGTTGCAGACGTTTCATCCCCTGTCTAGGTGACATCCTCAGTGCTTGGGAGCCTCCTGTGAAGGGCCTCTGTGATCTTCCCTCCGACATTTATAGTGGTTTGAATCTGACACTTCCACTTGTCATATCCAGCTGTCCGTTGCAGTGGCCGTCATATTGGGTCCAGGTCGATGTGCTTGTTGATTGAGTCTATGGACGAGTGCCATGCATCTAGGAATTCCCTGGCTGTTCTCTGTTTGGCTTGTCCTATAATAGTAGTATTGTCCCAGTCGAACTGATGTTGCTTGTCATCTGCGTGTGTGGCTACTAAGGATAGCTGGTCGTGTCGTTTCGTGGCTAGTTGGTGTTCATGGATGCGGATCGTTAGCTGTCTTCCTGTTTGTCCTATGTAGTGTTTTGTGCAGTGCTTGCATGGGATTTTGTACACTACATCATTGAGTCAGAGTTCTGGGTGGAGTACAGTTTGTACGAAGCATCCAGGAGAGTTGTCTTGAGCAGTATGTCAATAGTCCGACGAGAGAAGTGGCCATATTGGACCTGGTACTGGGAACGAGCCAGGACAAGTGGTAGAAGTTGCGTTGGGGGATTTCTTTTGGAACAGTGACCACAATTCTGTAAGTTTCAGAATACTTGTAAATGAAGAAGAGAGTGGTCCTCAGGGAAGGACTGGGCCAAAGCCAATTATTTCAAAATTAGTCAGGAGCTAGGAAATGTGGATTGGGGACAGCTATTTGAAGGCAAGTGCACATTTTGAGATGTGGGAGGCTTTCAAAGATAGGCTAAAGATAGTATAGGATAGGGATGTCCAGTTGAAGGCAAAGGATAGGAAGGGCAAGATTCGTGAACCGTGGATGACAGCAGAAATTGTACGACTAGCCAAGAGGAAAAGGGAAGCGTACATAAGATCTAGGCATCTGAGAACAGAACGGGTCCTGGAGGAATATCGGAAGCGTAGGACAAGTCTTAAACAAGGAATCAAGTGGGCGAAAAGGGGTAATGAAATAGCTTTAGCAAGCAGAATTAAGGAAAATCCCAAAGCATTTTGTTCTTATATAAGAAGCAAGTGGGTAACTAGTGAAAGGATTAGTCCACTAAAAGACAATGAAGGAAGGCTGTGTGCCGAACCTGAGATTGTTCACTGAGGAGAGGAGCATGATGAATCTTGAGAATAGAGATAGACGTTTGATTAGTCTCGATCACGTTGGCATAAGTAGGGAAGATGTGTTGGGTATGCTAGAGGCTATTAAGGTGGACAAATCCCCAGGGCCAGATGGGATCTGTCCCAGGTTGTTGAAGGAGGCGAGAGAGGAAATAACTGAGGCCCAGAAAGATATCTTTGTGGCATTCTTTAATACAAGCGTGGTGCCAGAGGACGAGAGAGTAGATTAAGTTGTACCCCTGTTTAAGAAGGGTAATAGGGATATTCTGGGTAACTACAGACCAGTGAACCTGACGTCAGTGGTGGGGAATGTGCTGGAGAGAGTACTAAGAGATAGGTTCTATTTATATTTCGTAAAGAATGAACTTATCAGTAATAGGCAACATGGTTTTGTGCAGGCGAGATTGTGCCTTACCAACTAAATAGATTTCTTCGAGTAAGTAAGCAAGTTGTTAGATGAAGGAAGCGCTGTTGATGTCATGTACATGGAGTTTAGTAAGGCGTTTGATAAAGTTCCCCATTGTAGACGAATGGAGAAAGTGAAGTCACTTGGTGTGCAGCTAGGTGGAAAAAGAACTGGTTGAGCAACAGGAGACAGAGAGTAGTAGTTGAAGGGAATTTCTCGAAATGGAGAAAGGTGACCAGCGGTGTTCCACATGAGGTCAGTGCTGGGACCATGTTGTTTGTAATATACATAAATGATCCAGAAGAGGGCATGATCATCAGGTTTGCAGATGACACAAAGATTAGCAGAAAACATAAGAGACTGTCAGAGAATACAGGAGGATATAGATAGACTGGAGAGTTGGGCAGAAAAGTGGCAGATAAAGTTCATTCCAGGTAAATGTGAGGGGATGCATTTTGGCAAGTCTAATTCTAGAGCGAATTATACAATGAATGGAAGAGCCTTGGGAAAAGTTGATGGGTAGAGAGATCTAGGAAAGCAGGTCCATTGTACCCTGAAGGTTGCTGCACAGGTGGATCGAGTGGTCAAGAAGGCATATAGTACACTTGCCTTCATTGGATCGGATATTGAGTATAAGAGCTGGCAAGTCATGTTAAAATTTTACAAGATATTGGTTCGACCGCATTTAGAATATTGTGTACATTTCTGGCCGCCACAATACCAAAAGGATGTGGACGCTTTGGACAGGGTGTAGAGAAGGTTTACGAGGATGTTGCCTAGTATGGGAGGTGCTAGCTATGAAGAGAGGTTTAGTAGGTTAGGTTTATGTTCACTAGAGATAAAGAGAGTGAGGGGTGGACCTGATTGAGGTTCACAAAATCGTGAAGGGCATAGGCAGTCTGGATAGAGACAAGCTTTTTTCCCAGGGTGAAGGATTCAATCAACAGAGGTCATGTTTTCATGATGAGAGGTGGAAAGTTTAAGTGGGATACACGCGGCAAGTACTTCACACAGAGGGCGTTTGGAATGCATTGCCAGCAGAGGTGGTAGTGGCAGACACGGTAGATTACGTTAAGCTGCGTCTGGATAGATGCATGAGTAGGTGGGGAGCAGAGGGATACAAATGCTTCGGAATTGACCGACAGGTTTGGACAGTACATTTGGATCGGCTCAGGCTTGAAGGGCCGAAGGGACTGTTCCTGGGCTGCAAATTTTCTTTGTTCTTCTTCGTTGTTCTTTGTAAGTGTGCGTGTGTGGGGAGTGTGGGTGTCTGTGTGTGTGTGGTGGGGGGGAGGGTGGGTGTCTTCGTCGGTGGGAAGTGTGGCTGTCTGTGTCTTTGTGCGTGTGTCAGTATGTGTGTTTGTCTCTCTGTCTGTCTGTGTGTTTCTGTGTCTGTCTGTGTGTGTGTTTCTGCGTCTGTGTATGTGTATCTGCGTCTATGTGTGTGCATGTGTGTGTCTGTGTTGAAAGAGTGTGGTGCTGAAAAACCGCAACCATTCCGGCAGAATCCACGGAGCAGCAGAGTTGAAATATCGAGCATAATCCCTTCATTAGAAAAGAGGCTTGTGGGCAAGGGGACTGAGGGATAAATGTGAGGGGGTGCTGCTGGGGGCAAGGTAGCTGGGAAGGTGATTGTTAAATGAAGGTGAAGGTGATAGGTCGGAGCGTAGAGTGGAGTAGATAGGTGGGAAGGAAGATGGACATGTAGTACAGGTCAAGAAGGAGGTGCCGAGTTGGAGGGTTGTATCTGGAATAAGGTGGTGGGAGGGAAAATGATGAAACTGATGAAATCTGGCTGTGTGTGTTGTGTGTGTGTGCGCGCACGTGTATGTGTGTCGGTCGGCGTGTGTACATCTCTGTTTGTCTGTTTGTGCGTCTCTGTGTCTCTCTGCATCTCTGTGTGTGTGCGTGTGTCTGGGTGGGAGTGGGGTTTCTGTTAGTATGTGTGTTTGCGTCTGTGTGCTGCTGTATGCATGTATTCGTGTGTGTCTGTTTCTGTGAGTGTGTATGCATCTGTATATGTATCTGTGTTTGTCTGCGAGTGTGTGTCTACATCTGTGTGTGCTAGTTCCTGTGAGTGTGTGTCTGTCTCTGACACTGTGCATGTGTGCGTGTATGTCTGCATCTGTGTGTGCCTGTTTCTGTGAGTGTGTGTGTGCGTGTCAGTGTATGTGTTTGTGTGTGTGTTGTTGTGTGTGTTTGTATGTCTGTGTGTTTGTGACCGTTTGTGTTTGTGTGTCCGTGTATGTGTGTTTGTGTGTGCGTGTCTGTGTGCGTGTCTGTGTGTCTGTATGTGCTTGTGTGTCAGTGTCTGTGTATGTGTATGCGTGCGTCTGTGTGTGTGTGTGTATATGTGTGTGTGTGTTGATGGTGCTGTGAGCTGCTGCCCTCCCTCTGTCCCTCCCAAACTGGATCCCTGATGATGTTTACCCTCCACTCCCACCTGTACAGTGGTGTGGGGAGCCCAGCAGAGAATGACAGCAACAGAAAGCTCAACAGTTCTGACAGCATCTGTGGACAGAAATGATAGGACCCTTCCTCAGATCTCTTCAAGCACTTTAAGCACCACAGAGACTGCAGACTCGCCTCACACTGATACACACAGATAAATACACACTAATACCGAGACATAAAGACACTCACCAATGCACAGAAAGTAATATAGACATGGAGTGTCTGTCAGTATTTCTCTTACTCCACGGTGACCTTGTCAATATTTCAATTATTCTGTCTGATGTGTGTCAATATTTAAGTCTGTCATTAGGGAGTGTGTTAATATTGTACTTGCTCACAATCGTGAGTGAGTCAGTACTTCTGTGTGGAGTGTGACTGTATGACAATTTCAATGTTCGCAGATACCAAACCTGGAAGTATTATAAAGTGTGTGGCGGACAGTGTGGAACTCTAACAGGACAGTGACATATTGGTGTATTTTCAGGTTTATGGCAGATCAGGATCAATGCAAATCAGTGTGAGATGATGCATCTTGGTAGGATTAACTTGGAAAGTCAATAAAAAAATTCTGGACCATTATAAAGGGGTGAAGGAGCAGACGGTGTATATGTGCACATCTTATTGAAGATGTCAGGACAAGTGGGGAGAGCAGTAAATATCACAGATCAGTTTCAGTATCTGAGCTGTTTACAGGAGGAGGTGTAGGAGGGAGCCTCCGTGCTCCCTTCCTCGGAGGTGGTGGTGACGATGTGTTGTGAACCCACCCTCCTGCCCACCGAGACCATAGGGATTCCATTTGTACCAGCTCAACACAAAAGGGAGATGGCATCTTGGCCATGCCTTCTAAGTTGTGCCCGGGAAACGGAACTGCCTGTAGGTTTAAAATGAGAATTTCCCTTCATTGAACATTGCTCTTTACTCGGTCGGTGGGACATGGATGGTTCAGAGTCTCCACACGAGGCATCCCGGTCGTCTTGGGCTCATACCAGGGTCTTCCCCACATGAGGGGGGAGGGTAGGGACCGGATGTTGGGCACTCCACCACCCAGCTTGGCCCTTTCTGTCCTATTCCAGGCTGTTTCTCCTGGAATGGGAGAAAGGGAGGGAGGGAGAGTGGGAATGGGTAGCCCTGCTGTTAGTCTGGTGCACGTGGGGTGGTGTCCAGAAGTAGTCGGTCCACAGTGTTATGTCCATGCAGTGTTATTTGTGTGGGAGGTAACGTGGAGCGAGAGAGAGAGAAAGAGAGAGAGAGACTGCATGCAGTAGTGAGAGTGGTGGAGCATGAGCCTTGATCGGGGGTAGGTGCTATAACAGATATACAGTGGGTTTGCGGGAGCAGAGAGAACGTGGTGAGCCTTATCCTGATTGTTGTGGTTCTGTTCACCGAGCTGGGAATTTGTGTTGCTCCTGATAGAACGGGGAAGGTTATTGATGTATGTTCTTTATTGCTGGACATTTCTTCAGATTCCCGATACTGCACTGAGCTGGGTGGGGAGCTCAGACCATACTCACACCAATATCCTGTTCACCCATCTTTGCTGGGAACATTGGCTCATGGTGCAAGATACGGGAGAAATGTCTTCATTTCAGCATTCTGGAACCATGCACACATCCTTCCATGACACTGTCTCTCAATCTCGCTCACTCTGTCTATTCCCCAATCCCTCCCATTTGTTAATACTTTAACTAATTTCCCCGCCATCTCTCTCTGGCAGTGATGTTCACACCCACAGCATCCCCATGTCATGGCACAAGGGAGATATTGAGCTGTAAATGGGTGGGAGCTGCACATCCTGTCACTTCCAGCATGGGCTGCACGTTTCCCCTCACTGGCAGTCATCTCACACAGTGTTACTGAGCAATGTACAAGGGTGATGGACACAATTCCACACCCTGGTCACATAGCTTATCTGGATTTATAGATCAATGCACTGCTATAATGTGCTCAGTGTTCCGCTCTGGACTGATTGCAGGGTGGGGTTCAGCAGTACACTAGCCTGGTCTGCGCAGTGCTCCATACTGAACTGATATCTCCTCTGGGTTTATAGTGCCTGGTCTGGTTCTGTGAGGTGGATTGAGAATGTGATATAACTAATCCTTTCAGTTGATATGGCAATGCCTTTATCTTTGTTCACAATCATGTGAACTGACTCCAAATTCTGACTCCGCCAGCCAGTCCCATTCTTAATTCTAACTCCAGAGTTCAGCAACGTGTTGTCCCCTGAGTGATTGTCCAGTTTGAATGTGAATAACTATTCTGTCTATTTCCCTGGCCTTTGGCCTTGCTCATCCTGGAGCATCGGAATTCACTGCAATAAACCTCAGTAAGGTCACTCCTGAGAACCAATGCTCCAGGGAATATAGTCCCAGCCCATTCATACTCTCCATCACTCGCCACCACCACCCTGCACAACTCTGTCAATATACTTGGCAATCTTTTCTGCATGATTTCAAGTTTAACAACATCTTCCTGTAGCAGTGTGAACAGAATTAAAGGCAGTATTACTAAAGTGACTAAAACTAGCGAAAGTGAGTATTACAGATACGGGAGATTAGAGTCGAGAGTGTGAAAACGTCAAAGTTTCCAGCTCCTCGAATGCTGCCTGACCCGCTGTGTTTTTCCTGCACCACTCTTTGAACCCAGTATATATCCCAGATGGCCTCCTTCTTCAAAGACAGCAATTTACCCTCCCGCATGGTCCACGATGCCATCCGCTGCATCTCATCCACTTCCCACACCTCCGCCTTCGAATCCCACCCCTCCAAACTCAACAGGAAAAGAACACCCCGTTCCTTACCTTCCATTCCACCAAACCTCCAGATACAACGTATTATCCTCCCCCATGTGCGCCACCTACAAACAGACCCCTCTACCATGGATATATTCCCCCCTTCCCACTCTGATCTTCTTTCCATAAAGAACATTCCCATCGTGACCCCTTTGTCAGGTCCACACCACCCACCAACACAGCATTCACTCCTGGCACCTTCCACTGCCACCGCATGAATTGGAAAACCAGGACCCTAACCTTTGTCCGAGACCCCAAAGTATCCTTCCACATCCTTCAGAGTTTTTCCTGCACTTACACAAGTCACCTACAGTATCCATTGCTCCTGTTGTCTCCTCGACATTGGGGAGATAGAATGCCAACGTGTGGAACACTTCAGGGAATATCTCTGGGACAACGGCACCAACAAACCCCACAACCCGTGGCTGAACCCTTTAATTCCCTCTCCCATTCTGCCATAGACATTCAGGTCCTGGGCATCCTCCACCACCGAACCTTAACCATCCAATGCCTGGTGGAAGAAATACTGATCTTCTGCCTTGGGACCCTGCGACCACATGGGGTCAATGTGGATTTCACCAGTTTCCTAATTTCCCGCCCCCCCCCACCTTATCCCAGATCTACCCTACCAATTCAGCACCGCCCCATGACCTGTCTTACCTGTACATCTCCGTTCTCCCCAACCACTCCACCTTCCTCTCTGACATTTTACCTCCAACACCAACTTCATCGCCCTATCATATTCTCAGCTACCTTCCCCTAGCACCATCCCCTCCCCATTTATCTCTCAGTACCCTTGGGCCACAAACAGCATTCCTGATGAAAGCTTACACAAGAAATGCCGATGGTCCTTCAATGCTGCTTGACAGCCTGTGCTTTCCCAGCACTACGTTCTTGACTCTGATCTCCAGCATCTACAATCCTAATTTAGTCCCCTGTTAATGCATCCCGTAATTTCCCCACCAGACATCTTACTTAGCTTTTCTGTTAATTTATCCCTTTCCCTTTCTCCTTTATAAACAGAATGGAACATATACAGCCCAGCAGTGCGCTGACAATACTCCCACATGCAATGAAAAAGTTTTATAAAATTGCAAGATTTATAGGCCATTCATCAGTAACCCTCATCCATTCCATTCAGATTGAGTAAATATTCCCTTTTATTGTGATGTGAAATGTTATGTAAGGAAAGGGTTAACTGAACTTGTTTGTTTAGTGACTTTGATTAATGGCAGTCACCGTGTTTTGTAATTATCCCACTGGAGAGTTTCCATCTTTTAATGATCAATGGGCTCCGTTCAATGTGTTATGCCATAGTATGAGCGGAAACATCACTGACAGCACTAACAGGGATCAGCAGCTCCAGAGAGAAGGGGGAGGAGAGATCATTATCTGAGGACGTTAGACTGGAATGTTCCAACAATGGATCAGAATATGAGAACATTGGACTGGAATGTTCCAACAATGGATCCGAATCTGAGAACTTTGGACTGGAACGTTACAACAATGGACAGGAGTTTATCCTTTTCTGTTTGGTTTCTTTCTACAAATTATCATTGGTTATCATTGAATTCGCAGATTTATTGTGCTCTTCGCATTATTCAATATTTTTATTATCCTCTCCTGTCTATCGTTGGTGTTCCTGGTAAGTCTCACTGTCCAGATATGTTTTCCTTTAAACTAATTACGACTGCATTACTGTTCTTTCATATAGTCTTCACTTCTTGCCACTATTATTGTTCATGTTGAGACTCTGAATCCAGTTATTCACTCTGTAGATCACGTCTAACTGCATCAGTGAACTTGTTCAATTACTTACTCCCTCCTTGATTCTGTCAGTGTTACTCATGGGTCTCTATGTTGACCTACTCACTTTCAGATGTGAACCATTGTCTCACTGTCCTTGTTATTGAAATATAGGAGCGTGGAGGTCATTGTCGTCTATTATGTTTACTAACTCCGTTTCCTTCCTGGGACTCCATCTCATCCCTGGCCAATATTTAAATTCATTCATTTCTGGGACTTGGGTGTCGCTGACTGGTCAGCATTGATAGCCTCCTTCTATTTGCCCTTGAGAAGGTAGTGGTGAGCTACCTTCTTGAATCGCTGGAGTCCACTTGCTGTCGGTTGACCCATAATGCTGGTAGGGAGGGAATTCCAGGATTTTGATCCAACGACTGTGAAGTAACAACGGTATATTTCCAAGTCAGGGTAGTGAATGGCTTGGAGGGGAACCTGCAGGTGGTGTTTAAACCAGACAAATCGCAACATTGGTCATCCCTTTGGCCATGAGCTGATTCCTGACATCATATCCTGACCATTATTAACTATAACTATTCACTGTTCCAGAATATACTTCACTGGCATAACTCATCTGCTGTTTAAACCTTGGACTGTGAAATACAGACTTAATGATGACAACAATCTGCTGCTGACTCTCTTGTGTTGAAATCTGCAGAAACAAACCTGAATCGAACTCAGACCAAATTTCCATCCATCTGACATTCCTGTGCACGATGATCTATCTCGCAATTGTGTCTGGCAATGCCTTTATTTTACTATTCTCAAGTACTTTAACTCATCTGTCCATGAAACTTCCCTCAGTCCCTCTGTGTGGATTATCTAAATCCCTGCCAGTTGTTCATATTTAACCTGGTTTCCTTTAAGTATAGTTTTCAATACTCCTCATTCTGGACAGATAATCCAGTCGACTGAGCAATGCACTAGCATAGTCTGCACAGCTCTCCATGTTGGCCTGTCATCTTGTCACAGCGTATGTTGTTTGAAGTGTTCCGTGAAACCGATTCAGAATTTGATGAAACAATCCATTTCAGCTGATCCGCAAATACCCTTATTCAATGATCTCGTTCTTGTAATTTTGCTCTTTAAGTGATCAATTCTCCAGTTCGTCCCACTACCCAGTCTTTTTCTCCATATTTCCACAACATGCTCTCAGTTAGTTAATTGTCTGTTTCTGTCTTTAAAGTGAATCTCTCTATCCCCCGTATCTTTCCCTAGCCTTGGGCTTTGACTCTCTAGTGTGTTGATTGCTGGCATTGTGAAGCTCAGAAGCAGTAAAATGGTGTGTGTCAGGCTGTTGTTCACTTCCCAGTGTGTGCCATGAGGTGTTCCACGGGTTGGGGGGGGGGGGAGAGGTGGGAAAGAGGTAGGTAGTGTGTGTCAGCCTGTTATTAACTTCCATGTGGTGTTCCATATTGGAAAGGGGTGTATGTGTGTGTGTATCAGTCGGTTGGTCACTTCCCAATGTGCCCTATGTGGTGCTCCATGTTGGATAGGGGTGTCAGCAACCTTGACTCATGTCTTTGAAAGATGGTCTGTGCCTGCCCACTGAACGTCTGACGTCTGTATCTGCCCCTTTGAGCTGATTGTGTGGTCAATAACATGAGGAATCCCCTTGAGTATTATTGTCAAAGACCAGGTGTCTAACATTTCTGACAATGCTCTCACTTTCAAAAAAAAAAGTTTATTTTCTCCTTTTCTTTAAAGAGAGATCTTAAAAGCCGAACTTCCTACTGCAAACGTCTGAAGTAAGTAACTTAGGAAGCTTTTGGGGTTTTTTTTTTAACAAATAGTGATAACAATGGCCAGCTTTGACAGACCAGACTTTCCAGGTTTTCTGAGCTGTAACAATCACCAGGTGCCTGGGTGGGAGAAGAGTTGGATGCTTCAGTAAATGATCCCTAGCTGTATACTCTCTTGATGCTGTTTCTTCCTGGATTGGATGTGCCTTTTTGCCAAGAGACGAGTTTATGGGATGTTAGTACATTGGAACTCTTCATTAGTGGAAAGTACTGTATCTAATACACTGTTAAGATTTCCAATAGTTAAGTTATTCTAAACTTCTCCTCTTTTTGTATGTATTTTTATTATAGTGTTTAAATAAATTGTGTTTTGGTTAAGGTTGAGTGGTTTGACCAGCCGCATCACATCTGGAGTACCCATTTCACATCTACCTTTACTAAAAGGTAGTGGGGCGACAGTACCAGGGACCCAGGTTCAATTACCACTGATGACTGTGTGGAGTTTGCACATTCTCTCTGTATCTGCGTGGGTTTCCTCTGGGTTCTGTGGTTTCCTCCCACAATCCAACGACGTTGAGGTCAGGTGAATTGGTCATGCTAAATTGCCCATAGTGTTAGGTGCATTAGTCAGGGGTATACATGGGGTAGGGGAGAGGGGCTGGGTGGTTATGTCATCGTTGGGTCAGTGTGGACCTGTTGGGCTGTATGGCCTGTTTCCATTCTGTTGGGAATCTAACCTAAGACAAGGTTGGTGTCCAGGCTACCATCTTAAAGCATGTGAAGGCAGTCTGGTCTGTTCCACAGCAAAGTGGGAACACTTGCCCAGTTCAAAATCGATAATTGCAAATTGGGTTCACGTTTAGAATCCCTACCGAGTGGAAGCCGGCCATTTGGCCAAACAAGTTCATACTAACCCTCCGAAGAGTAAATTACCCAGACGAATTCCCCTCCCCATTACTCCATATTTACCCCTGACTAGTGCAAATAACCTACATATCACTGAACATTACGGGCAATTTAACAATGCCATTTCGCCTAAACTACATATATTTGTAATGTGGGAGCAAACTGGATCACCTGGTGAAAACCCACGTAAGGACGGGGAGAATGTGCACAGGGAGATTGTTGGGCTCAAAGGCAGCATTTTGTAGTTATTAGTATCTTTTGTTGTGGGTGTTGAATTCGGTTGGTTTGTACAAAGTTTTGTGCAGTAATGGCTATTTCTGTCACTCAGAGTGATCTGGGTGAGGACAAAGTGAAGTTGGAGATTTTACAAAAGGTGAGCACGGCAAAGCGTTTAGGATTGGCAGACAAGCTTGAGTTGGTTTTGTGTTTGTCTGTGAGAAAAGGAGATCATTACAGCAGTAGCTTGACATTTAAATTTTTGCAAAAAGATCATCAGAATCTTTGGAAATGGCTAGAAATCATTTGCAGATGGAGCAGCTTGGACACAAAAAGGAATTGAGACAGTTTGAAATATGATTTAAAGTAGAATTAAAATAAGAGGAAGAAGAAAGACACAAAAAGAATGAAGAAAAGCAGGAAGAGAGAGAGTTTCAACTTCAAACGTTAGCAATTTGAGTGGAAAGTCGACTTAGCGGGGTGGAGATGAAGGGAGATGGTAGGCTGGATGAGGATAGTGAGGATGAACAACTCTATGGTAGCCAAAGGCCTGAGGGGGATCTGTTTAAATATGTACAGACATTGTCTAAATTTGATGAAAAGGATGTAGAAGTCGTTTTAATTTCATTTGAGAAAAGTGGCTAAACGGATGCACTGACCACTGAGCAAGTGGGTTGAGTTAATCCAAACAAAGCTGGTCGCTATTATGAGTGAGGTATGTGTATCCCTATTGGAAGAGGTATCTGGAGAGTATGAGAATTTGAAGAAAGACCTTTGAAGGGCATATGAACTTGTGCCAGGAGTCCACTGACAGTGATTTCGAATGTAAAATTATGTCCCCCTGGTTAAACGTACATTGAGTTTGAAAGGATTAACCAAAGTAATTTTGAAAGGTGAATCAGGGTATTAAAAACAGACCAACCTATGACACTCTTAGACAGACTCATACTTTGGAGGAGTTCAAAAACTCACTTCCTGCAGTTGTGAGAACGCGTGGGGAAGAGCAGAGAGTTGAAATTGCACGATTCGAATCTGAAATGCCTGATGAGCATCAGTTGGTCCATAAGTCAAAGCTTGGCTTTTGGGAGGGCTTGAGGAGATTGAGCAAGATCTTAAAATATATACCTGTGTTTAAGATTTAGTGGCATAGGCCAGGATTAGCAGGTAAAGAGATTACAGCATTAAGACGTACACGAAGATGTAAATCCTTTAAGCTGAGACATGGGGAGATATGTCATTGAGAAGGACTATGTTAGAGATGAGAAGTGCTCCATTATGTAAATTTGTTTGGAGTGTCTGGTGACACCATCAATTGTAAAATATTTCACAATTGGGAAGGAGGTCATGAGCTTGGTGTTGATGTTACAACATTTCAGCATCTAAGTTGCAAATACCGTGTCAAGACAAATATATATACTGATCATAACGCCTGAACGATTTTGGACAAATTTAGGGAGAATGCTTCCAGTCCGTTCAGAGAGACGTTATTATTGTTGCCATTTAATTTGGAAGTTATACAGTTGACCGGACGAGAACCCGTGCTTGCTGACAAGTTGTCGAAACTTAGATTAAAAAAAACAGAGGCGTTCAGTCGCAGAAGTAAACTGACTGAAATACAATAGAGTTGTGAATGTTAGCACACTTAGTGTCAATGTAATATATATGTATTGCAGTCTACTGGAACAATAAGAATAAAGGGTTTAAATGAGGCCATGTTTGTATATTGATAGACAATAGACAATAGACAATAGATGCAGGAGTAGGCCATTCAGCCCTTCGAGCCTGCACCGCCATTCAATATGATCATGGCTGATCATTCCCAATCAGTATCCTGTTCCAGCCTTATCTCCATAACCCTTGACTCCACTATCGTTAAGAGCTCTATCTAATTCTTTCTTAAATGAATCCAGAGACTGGGCCTCCACTGCCCTCTGGGGCAGAGCATTCCACACAGCCACCACTCTCTGGGTGAAGTAGTTTCTCCTCATCTCTGTCCTAAATGGTCTACCCCGTATTTTTAAGTTGTGTCCTCTGGTTCGGCACTCCCCCATGAGCGGAAATATGTTTCCTCCTGCAGAGTGTCCAATCCTTTCATAATCCTATACGTTTCAATCAGATCCTCTCTCAGTCTTCTAAACTCAAGGGTATACAAGCCTAGTCGCTTCAGTCTTTCCGTGTAAGGCAATCCTGCCATTCCAGGAATTGACCTCGTGAACCTACGCTGCACTCCCTCAATAGCCAGAATGTCTTTCCTCAAATTTGGAGACCAGAACTGTACACAGTACTCCAGGTGTGGTCTCACCAGGGCCCTGTACAGCTGCAGAAGCACCTCTTTGCTTCTATACTCAATTCCTCTTGTTATGAAGGCCAGCATGCTATTAACCTTCTTCACGACCTGCTGTACCTGCATGCTTATCTTCATTGACTGGTGGACAAGAACACCCAGATCTCTCTGAACAGCTCCTTTACCTAATTTGATACCATTGAGGTAGTAATCTGCCTTCCTGTTCTTGCCACCAAAGTGGATAACCAGACATTTATCCACATTAAACTGCATCTGCCATGCATCTGCCCACTCACCTAACTTGTCCAGGTCACCCTGTAATCTCCTGACATCCTCATCACATTTCACCCTACCACCCAGCTTTGTATCATCAGCAAATTTGCTAATGTTATTGCTGATACCATCTTCTATATCATTTACATATATTGTAAAAAGCTGCGGTCCCAGCACGGATCCCTGCGGTACCCCACTGGTCACTGCCTGCCATTCCGAAATGGAGCCGTTAATCACTACCCTTTGTTTCCTATTAGCCAACCAATTCTCTATCCAATCTAGTACTTTGCCCCCAATACCGTGCGCCCTAATTTTACTCACTAACCTCTTGTGTGGGACTTTATCAAAAGCTTTCTGAAAGTCCAGGTACACTACATCTACTGGATCTCCCTCGTCCATCTTCCGAGTTACATCCTCAAAAAATTCAAGAAGATTAGTCAAGCATGATTTCCCCTTCATAAATCCATGCTGACTCTGTCCTATCCTGTTACTATTATCCAGATGTGTCGTAATTTCAGCCTTTATAATAGACTCCAGCATCTTTCCCACCACTGAGGTCAGACGAACTGGTCTATAATTTCCTGCTTTCTCCCGCCCACCCTTCTTAAAAAGTGGCACAACATTAGCCGCCCTCGAATCCTCAGGAACCGACCCCGATTCTATTGAACTCTGGAAAATAATCACCAGCGCATCCACGATTTCCCGAGCCACCTCCTTCAGTACCCTGGGATGCAGGCCATCAGGTCCCGGAGACTTATCAACCTTCAGACCTAACAGTCTCTCCAACACCAAATCCTGGCAAATATAAATTCCCTTAAGTTCAGGTCCTTCAGCCACTGTTACCTCAGGGAGATTGCTTGTGTCTTCCCCAGTGAACACAGATCTGAAGTACCCATTTAATTCCTCTGCCATTTCTTTGTTCCCAATAATATATTCCCCTGTTTCTATCTTCAAGGGCCCAATTTTTGTCCTAACCATTTTTTTGCCTTGGACATACCTAAAAAAGCTTTTACTATCCTCCTTTATATTCTTGGCCAGTTTACCTTCGTACCTCATTTTTTCTCTGCGTATTTCCTTCTTACTAATCCTCTGTTGTTCTTTAAAAGCTTCCCAGTCCTCAGTTTTCCCACTTATCTTCGCTAAGTTATACTTTTTCTCTTTTAACTTTATATGTTTCTTTACTTCCCTCGTCAGCCACGGCCGCCCATGTCTCCTCCTGGGATCTTTCTTCCTTTTAGGAATGAACTGATCCTGCAACTTCTGCATTATACACAGAAATATCCGCCATTGTTCCTCCACGGTCTTCCCTGTTAAGGTATTGCACCATTGAACTTTGGCCAGTTGCACCCTCATAGCTCCATATTTCCCTTTATTCAACTGAAATATTGTCACTTCCGATTGTACCCACTCCCTCTCAAATTGCAGATTGAAGCTTATTGTATTATGGTCACTACTTCCCAATGGCTCCTTCACTTCGAGGTCACTGACCAATTCTGGTTCGTTACACAATACCAGATCCAGAATCGCCTTATCCCTGGTCGGCTCCAGCACCAGCTGCTCTAAAAATCCATCTCTGAGGCACTCCACAAAGTCTCTTTTTTGAGGCCCGATACCATCCTGATTCTCCCAGTCTACCTGCATGTTAAAGTCCCCCATAACAACTGTAGTAACATCTTTGCGACAAGCCAGTTTCAGCTCCTGATTCAACTTACATTCGACATCCAGACTACTATTTGGGGGCCTGTAGATGACTCCCATGATGTTTCTTTTTCAACTTTAAAAAGGTTATTTTCTCTTGTGTTTTTTTTTTTGAAGACAGGTCTTTAAGGCAGAGATGCCGAACTATCACCTGAAAACAGCTTAAGTAAATAACTGAGAAAGCATTTAGGTTTTATTAAAGCGTTGGGAACAAGGGAAGGGGAGTGGCCAGGTTTTCTCGTTTTGTTTTTTCTGCAGCATTCAGAAGCTGCTTGGGATCCCAGAAGGGTTGGAAGTTTCAATGCATGATCCCCAGCTGCTATTCTCTCTGAAAACGCACTTAAAGTTGCTTCCTCCTGGATTTGAGAACTGCACATAAAATTCTGTGTTTGAATTTACCTTTTAGCCAAGGGGTGTGTTTATGGGATGTTCCTGTATTAGCGCAGTTAATTAGTAGAAGGCACTGTATCTAATGGTAACATAGGCGTTCCAGTACAGAAGCTATCCCAAATTATTCTTCTCTTTGATTGTGTCTTAATTGGAGCATTTGAATGGATTGCATTTTGCTTTACGTTGAGTGGGTTGACCAGTTGCAACACATCTGGAACACGCAGTTAACATCTACAATTAAAATAAGAAAACGTTAGGGTATAGGCTGCCTGCTTAAAATATTTTGACGGGGTCTGGTCAGGTCAATAACACTTGTGGCTGAAGGAAGTCTGATTGTCTCCTGCTATTGAAAAGTTAGTGGAGGTGCTGGGGATGGTTTTCAGGAGGTTGTGCTGTGAGCTACCTCAGATATTCATGGAGACCTGAGGATTTGGTGACCCACCTCTGGATGGAGCATGGGGACTGTAGTTATAGCATCTGGGTCTGTAACATGAACAACAAATGGAGCAGAGGCTGCAGAGAGGGGTGCTCTGAAACCACGGAGTGAGTGTGTCTGGGGAAAGGGATTTGTTGGATCCACCACAGGTTTTCCAGAAACAGCTTTCCAAGCTGCACTTAATCTTGGAGCAGAGTATGAGGGGACCCTGACTGAACAAGGAGCTGGTCACAGAGCGGTGTCACCTCCTTGAACACGACCTGCAGCTTCACACCGGTGTAGGACTATGCTGCCAGTGATTGTTAGGGTCACTGTTTCATTCAAGTTCTATTATCAGGAACTTTCCAGGCGGGAGTGGGTGACTTATGTATGGTCTCCTGGCACCACGATGGCACAGTGGCTATCACTGCTGCCTCACAGTGCTAGAGACACGGGTTCAATTAGCGCCTGCGTGGAGTTTACACATTCTCCCCCTGTCTGCGAGTGTTCACTCCGTGTGCGTCGGTTTCCTCCCACAGTCCAAAAAAAGCGCAGGTTAGGTGAATTGGCCATGCTAAATTCACCTGCGGGCGCAGCTTAATACGTGGCTGCACAGCTGGTGTAGGAAGGAGGGCTTCAGATATGTAGACAATTGGTATGCCTTCTGGGGAAGGTAGGACCTGTACAAGAAGGACAGGTTGCATCTGAACTGGAAGGGGACCAATTTCCTGGGTGGAAGGTTTTCTCACGTAGTTCGTGAGGGTTTAAACTAGTATGGCAGGGGGGTGTGAACCTGAGCTGTATACTGGAGGTGAGAGTTGATGCAGATCAGTCAATAGCAAGAGGTAGACCAGCTAGTGGGAAGGCTTTTCCTGGCAAGGAACCAAAGGTATCAGTTAAAGTGTGTTTGCTTTAACACAAGGAGTATCAGGAATAAAAGTGATGAACTTAGAGCATGGATCAGTACCTGATGCTATAATGTTGTGGCCATAGCAGAGACATGGGTTTCTCAGGGGCAGGAATGGTTGCTGGATGTTCCAGGGTTTAGAGCATTTAAAAAGAATGGGGGGTGGGGGGGAAGAGGAGGGGGTGTAGCACGACTAATCAGAGAGGGTATCACAGCTACAGAAGTTAACATTGTCGAGGAAGATCTGCCTACCGAGTCAGTATGGGTGGAAATTAGGAACAGCAAGGGAGCAGTCACCTCTTTAGGGTTTTACTACAGGCCCCCACATAGCAGCAAGGAGATGGAAGGAAACATAGGTCAGCAGATTTTGGAAAAGTGTTGACGTAGTAGGGATGTTGTAATGGGATTTCTTTAACTTTCCCAATATTGGTTGGAACTTCCTTCGAGCAGAAGATTTGAATGGAGCTGTTTTTGTAAGGTGTGTTCAGGAGGGTTTCCTAACTCAGTACGTTGACAGGCAGATGAGGGGAGAGGCCATTCTAGACTTGGTGCTCAGAAACAAGCCGCGGCAGGTATCAGATCTTGTGGTGACAGTGCATGTTTTTGATAGTGACCGCAAATGCCTCGCATTCTACATAGCTATGGTGAAGGAGGGGATTGGGCAAAATGGGAGGATATTTAATTGGGGAAGAGAAAACTATGATGCGATTAGACATGAGATAGGAAGCATGGATTGGAGCAATTGTTCCATGGTAAAGGCACTATAGACATGTGGAGACTGTTTAAAGAACTGTTGTTGCAAGTGATGAATAAAAATGTCCCTCAGAGACAGGCAAGAAGTGGTACGATAAAGGAACCTTGGATGACGAGAGCGGTGGAGCTTTTTGTCAAAAGGAAAAGGTAGCTTACATAAGGTGGAGGCAGCTAGGGTCAAGCTCAGCTCTAGAGGATTACAGGCAGGCGAGGAAGGAGCTCAAAAATGAGGAGAGCCAGGAGGGGGCACGAGAAAGGCTTGGCAGAACGGATTAGGGAGAACACAAAGGCATTTTGCACTTATGTGAGGAATAAGAGAATGGTCAAAGAAAGAGTAGGGCTGATCAGTGATAGCATAGGGAATTTGTGTGTGGAGTCTGAGGAGGTAGGGGAAGCCCTAAATGAGTTTTTCCTTCTGTCTTTACGAAAGAAACAAACTTTGTAGTGAATGAAACCTTTGAAGAGCAGGTCTGCATGCTGAAATGGATAGAGATAGAGGAAGCTGATGTGCTGAAAGTTTTGTCGCCAGGCCCGGACCAGATTTGTCCTTGGCTGCTTTGGGAAACGAGGAATGAAATTGCTTCACCACTTGCGATGATCTTTTCATCCTCGCTATCCACTGGAGTCGTACCTGAGGACTGGAGAGAGGCAAATATGATTCCTCTCTTCAAGAAAGGAAATAGGGAAATCCCCGGCAATTACAGACCAATAAGTCTCATGTCTGTCGTCTGCAACGTGTTAAAAATGATTCTGAGGGATAGGATTTATGACCACCTGGAAGAGCATGGCTTGATTAAATGCAGTCAACACGGCTTTGTGAGGGGCAGGTCATGCCTCACAAACCTTATCGAGTTCTTTGAGGATGTGACTAGAAAGGTTGATGAGCGTCCAGCTGTGGATGTGGTGTATATGGAGTTCAGCAAGGCATTTCATAAAGTTCCCCATGGTAAGCTCATTCAGAAGGTCAGGAGGAATGGGATTCAGGGGAACATAGGTGTCTGGATACAGAACTGGCTGGCCAACAGAAGACAGTGAGTGGTAGTAGAAGGAAAATATTCTGCCTGGAAGTCTGTGGTGAGTGGTGTTCCACAGGGCTCTGTCCTTGGGCGTCCATTGTTTGTAATTTTTATTAATGACTTGGATGAGGGGATTGAAGGATGGGTCAGCAAGTTTGCAGATGACACAAAGGTTCGAGGTGTCGTTGATAGTATAGAGGACTGTTGTAGGCTGCAGCGGGACATTGAAAGGATGCAGAGATGGGCTGAGAGTTGGCAGATGGATTTCAACCTGGATAAATGCGAGGTGATGCATTTTGGAAGGTCAAATTTGAAAGCTGAGTACAGGATTAAGGATAGGATTCTTGGCAGTGTGGAGGAACAGAGGGATCTTGGGGCGCAGATACATAGATCCCTTAAAATGGCTACCCAAGTGGATAGGGTTGTTAAGAAATCATATGGTTTTTTGGCTTTCATTAAACAGGGGTATTGAGTTTAAGAGTCGTGAGATCTTTTTGCATCTCTATAAAACTTTGGTTAGAATGTACTTGGAATACTGCGTCTTGTTCTGGTCGCCCTAGTATAAGAAAGACGTGGATGCTTTGGAGAGGGTTCAGAGGAGGTTTACCAAGATGCTGCCTGGACTGGAGGGCTTATCTTATAAGGGGAGGTTGACTGAGCTCGGACTTTTTTCATTGGAGAAGAGGAGGAGAAGAGGGTGCCTAATTGAGGTATACAAGATAATGAGAGGCATAGATAGAGTTGATAGCCAGAGACTATTTCTCAGGGCAGAAATGACTAACACAAGGGGTCATAGTTTTAAGCTGTTTGGAGGAAAGTATAGAGAGGATGTCAGAGGTGGATTCTTTACACAGAGAGTTGTGAGAGCATGGAATGCGTTGCCAGCAGCAGTTGTGGAGGGAAGGTCATTGGGGACATTTAAGAGACTGCTGAACATGTATATGGTCGCAGAAATTTGAGGGTGCATACATGAGGATCAATGGTCGGCACAACATCGTGGGCTGAAGGGCCTGTTCTGTGGTGTACTGTTTCTTTTCTATGTTCTATCTAGGTTCTAAATTGCCCGTAGTGTAAGGTGAAGGGGTAAATGTAGGGGACTGGGTCTTGGTGTGTTGCTCTTTGGCGGGTCGGTGTGGACTTGTTGGGCGAAAGGGCCTGTTTCCACACTATAAGTAATCTAATCTCAACATCAATGCCACTATTTGGTGACGGAGGATATATATTGTGGATGAGGTGAATGTTTTCTCTCTGAGCAGAGAGCTGCCAGGTGTATCCACGTTTTCTCAGTATAGCAGGATTCCCGATGATGTAAATGGCTCTGTGGGCTCCCCATGATAATGAGGGATCTAGAGGAAATGAAGAAACTCTCACTCCATTAACGTTACAGTGTGCCCATGCACAGGGCGTCCTGTTGGTGTCTACTCACTGTCCTGGCAGATGCCACTGCATCTTCATTCAGAAGCAGTCAGCCATTCCCATCGTCTTTGGATCTCCATTCGGAAAGAAAGGATAGTCTCTCGGTCCTTCATGCCCGGCTAAAAACATCCTCACCCTCACCACTCCGCACCGCCAACTAACCACATCAAAATATCCCATGTGTACTGAGAGCAATAGGACCATTGGCAATATCAGGGAGCAGACCATCAGGGAGATGGAGCAACACTTCCCATGTCTGAATGGGTTAGAACATCCCTCCAGAACACACTGTATCTCTATGTTGAGTAATCCTTCTCCATTTCAGTAACATACTGCCTTCCATTCTTCCTGAAAAATCTGGCAGCTTATACATTCCGTTATATTCCACTTGGGAAAGTATTATTCATTGACTTTACCTGTCCATATCAATTTGCAGATTCTCCTCATTCTCTTGATAATTTAATGTCTTGTTTACCTGAGAGTCATCACTAAACTTAGTTGCAGTACATCTGTTCTACCGTCCTGATCACTGATATCGATTGTAAACAGTTGAGGACCCAGCACTGGTCACTGTGTGATTCCACTGGTTACGTTCTGTCATACTGATTAAGACTGATTTATCCAGAGGGCCTGCTTCCTGTTTGATAACCAGTCCTCCCCGTTCCTATGGAGCACAGTCGAAGGACTGAATAAGAAAGAAGAACAATCCAGCCCCTCAAGCCTGTTCCGCCATTGAATATAATCATGACTGATGTCATCGCTGGGTCAGTTCCATTTCCCTGCCTGCTCTCCAAATCCCTTCATTTACTCAATGTCCCATCATCCCCTGCACACTACGACAGTGAGCTCCACAGATTCACAACCCATTGAGAGAAGTAAGTTCTCCTCACCCCTGTTTTAAATCTGCTCGGCCTAATCCTAAAACTATGATCTCTTGTTCTAGTTTGCCCCAGATGAGGAAATGTCCACTCCACACTGACATTGTCAATCACCTTTAACAACCTTCAGGCCTCAATGAAGTCTCCTCTCATTCTTCCAAACCGAGAGTGCGTCGGCCTGAACTGTTCGAACTTGCTTCAAAAGACAAATTCATCTCTGGAATCAATCTAATGAACTTGTTCTGAACTGCCTTTGTTGAAACAACGTCACTCCTGCAGTCAGTGACTGCAGGACAACAAACCTGAACACAGTATGTCAGTTACAGTCTCACTAATACTTGAAGATTTGCAGTAATTCTTCCCTCTATTTATACTCTATACTTTTATAAGTTAATGCTGAAAATGCACTTGCTTTTCCCATTCCCTGCTGTACCTGCATTGAGTTTTCTGTGGTCTGCTCAAGGACACCCAGATGCAAGTAAGCACTCTGAAGTTCCTGTCCATTTCTATAACATGTTGGATTCCTCTGGGGAATATCTTCGTTAAGTTTTTGCTTCCAGATGTTGGCACAGTCATCTAAACTGTTCATGTCCATTTGTAAATGTTCTATATCTTCATTACATCAACCTACTTTTCCACTTGTTTTACTGTCAGCTGAAAATGTGGTTGTGGATGGTAAATCGGCAGGTCATGCGGCGTGAACTCTATGGAACCCCAAAAGTTGCCAACCACTAACGAAACAACTATTCTATCTCTCTGCATTTTGTTGGCTCACCAGCCCTCTATCCAGGCGAATAACTTCCTCCCAAACCCATGTCCTCTTATTTCACAGCTTAATATTTTGTGCAGCATTTAATCAATGCCTTTTCAAAGTCCAGGTATTTTACTCCTCCAGGATACCTATTGTCTAACTTTGCATGTAACATCTTTAAAGAATTCGAGCAAACAAATGCTTAAAAAATGCTGACTCTGATGTACTCTGGTTTTACTTTGTAAATCCGCTGTTGTTAATTAATTAATAATGGAGTCTCACAATTTACCGTAATTCCCAACAGTTTGCTCACAACCTTTTATTTACAAGTGAAGATGATTATGCTAATTCCTAACTTTTCGGTACCCTCTACGTTCCCTTTCCCGTGTTCCTCTGAAACAGGTACAAATCTTTAAAAGATTTGCTCCAATTGCAGTGCAATAGACATGAGTGTCTGAATGGATTCACTCAGTTCATGGTTTATATGCTCAATGGGCTGAATGTCCCCATGGTGTTCCTACATTATAGTCTTGATGGACGGAATGTCCTGATTTTCAGATTCAAAATCTGCTTCTCCTCTTCGTGATAATACGTCAGAAGCCTGAGGGATTGTGAAATTTTCCTGTTGCTGTGTAATATTTTGAGGGGCTGGAAGGTCTCTTCATATTCCTTCACAACAGGCTCGAGATACTGAACAATCCCTGAAATGGGATCGAAGGAGTGATTAGTCTCCTCCTGTTCCCATTCAACAGACACATGGGTGAATTACCTCCACCTTTCCGTAACAAGTCTCAAATAATGTTATCTCCTTCTTTAATTCTAGTGCTGAATGGCCTCCTGTTATTCTAGTGTACCCATCTCTTCCAGTTCCGGTGTTAGCGAATTGAGGAGGCTGAATGGACTGATCCTGTTGCTGCATAACAGGATACTGGTGCCTCATGGCCTACTCTGCGTGCAGTGTTATAGACTCGAGGGGCTGATTGGCCGCCTCCTGTAACTGTATATCAGGATTCAGGGGCTGAATAATCTTGTCCTGTTCTGGTGTAACAGGGTCGAAGTTCTGAATACCCTTCTGTTGTTCCTGTGTTACAGGCTGGAGAAATGGAATTGGCTGTGTTATTGGCTTCTGTTGCTTACTCTTTCCGATGTTCTATGTAAAAATAAGGTCACTTTTCATTCTTGTAAACTCTCATGCGTATTGGATCAACCTAATAATCCTTTTCTTGGAAGTTAACCATCATTGCAGGAATTAGTTGAAGGAACCATTTCTGATCTGCTTCCAATATCGCAATATCCTTTCTTCAGTGAGGAGACTAAATCTGTGGACACTACTCCAGATGTAATCTGATTATGATCCTGTACAGCATCAGCAACACTTTACCAGTCTGCTGTAAGGTTCCCAGCCAGGTTAGAGCACGCTCAGCTGTCTGGGGGAATGCATAGCATCGTTAAAAATCATTGTCCTTCTCTACTCCACCAGCATAACGGGAGATCTGGTGAAAATGTCATAATAACACTTGAGAAGAATGAATGACGTGACGAGATTATCTCAACGTCCAAATAGGCTTCACCAAATATCTCACCTGAATCTACCATTAATCTTCCAAGAGGCCACATAGCTCAGATTCCACAGAATCTCATAAGGCGAAGCTTAGAAACAACAAGGAGAAGCAAAGATTGATGGAAGTCATATGTCAAAGTGAAAGTTGCAATACAAAAGTTGGGTATGATATAAAACAGGAAATTAGATATCCAGGTTTGTGGGTACCAGAGTAAAAATGAACAGTTTCAAGCTACAACTAAACCGTGGTAACCCACGTGAATAATAATGCTGGGAAAATGGATTTCATTAGGGTATTTGAGATGGTCTCCTTTAACAGAATGTTGAGTACTGAGGTCGAGGTGAGGCTGTTTTGAAAATGATATTATGTTATCAGAAGAGCCAATTGAAAACCCTGCTGAAAAGGAGGTTTCGGGAATAGTATTTATAATACATGGAATTTTATATAATGTCTGAAAGCAAACCAGTTATTTTTGAAACTGTGGTAATAAACCTGAGTATGAGGCTAAACTTAGCTTCAGTGAATTGAAGAAGTACATGAAAATGATTTACTGGAAGACAAGGAATGGTTGTTGTTTGAATAAACACCTTAAAAAGTAAAAAATACACTTGTCCACAGTTCAAACAGCAAAGGGGTAAGGTGACTTAACAATAGTGAACAAATTATTTAAAGATTGCATTAGATCAAAGGAAGCAGCTCAGGAAATTGTCAGATATTGTTGTAAGCCATGGATTCAGAGGCATTTGAGGACAAATGAACTGATAATGAAATAATAAAAAAAGAATGCAAACTAAAAAGAAACATTAGGATGACCAAACGCTTCTCTCAGTACTCGATGGAAAAGTGAAGGCAAGGACACATGTGGAATGGGGAATATCCACACACGATAGTTTCTTGCAGCGAACTTCGAAATTACAGAGAATTACAGCTTACTTTCATGCCAACCTTATTAGAGGCAAGATTAACTGATGGTGAAACTCAGTTTCTGTTCTCCGGTGATTGCCAAAAAGAAATGAGATCGCAGTGAAGATTAGAAAGTTCACACAGAGAGACGGACTGACACAGGATCATGGAGAAGAGTTGCCAGGCAAGGTTAGGGGGAATCCCAAGATGTTGTCCACGTATATCAATCAGAACAAAATAACCAGGACACAACTAGGGCCCATTAGAGACCGAGGGAGCACTCTGTGTGTGAAGCTGGACAACATTGACCGATTGTTACATAAAGGCTCCATATCTGTTTTACTTGGAGAAGGAGAATGCAGGGACAGAATTCAAAAAGATGGGTTGGGAACCCTTTGAACAGACTGATATAAGATGGGAGCAGGGATTGGAGGCTTTGGCTGGTATAAAATTGGACTGATTGCCATGTCTGGATAAGTTGTAATACAGGCTGCTGTTAGAGACAAAGGAGAAAAGGCGCTGACTCAAATTTTTAAGCCGAATCTGGCCACAGGGAAGTTGGAGTTGCCAGATGACTGGTGAACAACGAATATCGTCCCATTTTACAGGAAGGAGGGTGAAAATAGACTGACTGTTAACCAGTCAGTTTTAGATCCGTGTTTGGGCAAGCACTGAAGAAAATAAGAAAGGAGAAAATTTATCTCTATTTGCAGAGGCAAGGTTTGATCAGGGGGAGTCAGCATGACATCATAGGAGGGAAGTCATACCAAGTGAATGTTATTGTCTGTTTTCGAGCATGTTGTTCTTATGGGTTTTCAGCAAGACCTTTGACAGAGCCCCATATGTGAAACTGATAACAAAAAGCCATGATATCAAGGGTAACTTAGTGAGTTACATCAAACATCGTCTTATTCGCAGGAGTCAGAGGGTGGTGGAGGAAGGCTATTTGTGTGACTGGAGACCAGTGTCCCCTGATGTACCACAGGGATCAGTGCAGTGTATCTTACTATTTGTGGTATTCATAAATGTGAATGTGTTAGCGGGGGGGGGGGGGGGGTGATGGTGAGGGACTGTGCTCATAAAGTTTGTATTTGACACAAATATTGGCCGGGTGGTTGGCAGTGAGGAGGAAGACCTTATGTTACAGGAAGATACAGATGGAATGATCAGATAATCAGATGGAATGTAACCCTAATAAACATGTGGTGATGCACTTTGGAAGAAGGAACCAAAAATGGGGGTATACAATGAATGCCAGCACACTAAGAAGCTGAGAGGGTGTTCCTCCACAAATCCCTGAATGTGACGGCACAGGGTAATAGTTTAGGGGAAAAAATGAGGACTGCAGATGTTTGAGATCAGAATAAAGAAGTGTAGTTCTGGTAAAGCACAGTCGGTCAAGCAGCATGCAAGGAGCAGGAGAGTCGATCTTTTGATCATAAGCCTTTTATCAGGATTGGTGGCCACATTGCTGATGAAAAGCATATTCTCAAAAAGTCGACTTTCCTGCTTCTCGGATGCTGGCTGATCTGCTGTGCTTTTCCAGCAATATACTTTTTGGCTGAGGTTAATGCGTTAGTTAATAAGGCAGAGGGAACCGTAGGCAAAGCCTTCATTCCCCGATGTATCGATTGTCAGAGCTATACAAGTCTATGGATAGGCCATGTTGGAACACTGTACGTAGTTCTGGGAGCCATATTGCAGGAAGGATGTGATTGTAGTGGAGGGGTGCAGAGGAGATTCACCGGGATGCTCCCTGGGATGGAGCATATCAACTATGGAGAGAGGCTAGATAAGTTCAGGTTGTTTACTTTGGAGCAGAGAAGGCTGGGGGAGAGGTGATTCACAAGGATAAGATTACGAGGGGGATTTCCAGAAAGATTTTTGCTGAAGTCCCAAATCCAGTGTGCAAAATCAAATCTTATGGGATTGTGGCAAATATTTGGACATGGTTGCAGAATGGGACAGCTGGCAGGAAAGAGTGAGTAAAAGTTTTTGATTTTGATTTTATGACCAGGTGTACTTTCCAGGATAAATACAATAAAATCAGTGAAATGCTTTCACTTGTTGCCTCAAAGTGGTGCCATTTTGAATAATTGAAGACAGTGGAATAAACAGAGGATACAGCCTGAAGAGAGTTTATGAGTTGTGAGACGGCTCCTCATCATCGATCACCCCTGCAGCCCAACCCCTTCATGACAGCTTCATCCCCATCTACACCAGACCCCAGCAACATCGAAGTTTCTGATCCTAAGGCTCCATCTTTGCCACTTGGCAGGTACTCCTCCATCACCAGCTCATTGTCTCCTCTGCCAGGCCATTCAAATGTCAGAAACATGTCTCTTACTGCTGGGCCCACCTCATCGATGTTACCATCATGGCCTTCCACTATGCACTTCACCACAACCAGTGCAGGACACAACCAACAACATGTCTCCAATCTTCAGGTATCACCTTTTGCTACTGGGCCCTATCTCACTCACGTTGACTCTGCTGATGTTGCAGCTGCCAATTCCAGGTCATGTGCTTGCTCCAGAAAAGTAAGTAAGGACTCACTCTCCTCCGCATTGGCCTTAGCTTGAGTTTCAAACGCTGGGTCCAGCTTTAGGTCAGTCAATTACAAAAAGAAAAGTGGAGGAGAAAATATGAAAAAGAAAGCAGGTCAGCAAAGAAGCACTTGGACCAGAAAAACAGGAATAAAATGATCCTTTTATTTGAGATGAAGGCTCGTGGAGTATCTCAGGATTATGTCCTTGGGTCTCAACTATTCGCAAACACCTCAAACATTTGGTTGACGGAATCAATTGCAACATATCACAGTCTGTTGTAGGAGAAATGCATTGAGGAGATTCTCGGCCATGGTGAGAACGTGGGAGGCTCAATGTGTTGAATGACCTACTCCATTCCAAAAGTTTCTATGTCGTCTGTGGATAAGCACTGTCAATGTTGTCACAAGCTCTCAGATGTTACGAAGGAGGTCTCTGCAGTGTTGACAGGGCAGTGTTTCCCTTTTCTGATGCAGAAGGTGATGCCGGGTGTTCTGACCGGTTTTATCCTTTAAGACTTCGGAGCAGTTTGATACAATTGAGTATCTTGTTTGGCCATTTCAGAGACCAATGAAGAGTATATCACATATCTGTGTGTCTGGAGTCACTTTTAGGCCAGACCAGGAAAACACGGGAGATTCACTTCCTGAAAGTACATTGGGGAAGCAAATTGGTGTTTATAATTGACATTGGCTTCAAGGTCATTATTATTGAATCAAGATTTTAGATATCGATATTTTATTAATTACTGTTAACTTTCACCAGCTGCCAGAGCATTAGCCGAGTCTGGATTAGAAATCTAGTGACATTTCCATCTCCACATGGTAACCTGTCGCAAACCACACTGAGCAGTTTATTTCTGTGCTGCTTGACAACTCTGTCAAAAAGAACTCCCAACAATTTGACTGTCATTATGGAATTGAGGGGGTGATGTTGGTCATACTGTAATTATTCTCCTCTTAAGAGACTTATCATAGCTGAGTAATTTTCCACATTGCCATATAGATTTCAGACTTGGAATTGGAATGAAACATCTTCCCCAGGGACACGGCTTGTTGTACATTGCCTTTGTCAGATCTACTGTGTTCAGATGTTTCTTCATGTCACATAGAGCGAATCAGATTGTTTGAAAACTGCTATCTGTAATTCTGTGGGCATCCTGATGAGATGAGTTAGATCATTGACTCAATACTTCTGCTTGAGTATGTCGCAGATAACTACATGCTTGTCTTTTGCACTGATGTACAGGGCTGTTCCATTATTAAGGAGGGGGACATGTGTTGGGTCGTCTCCTGCAGTGAGTTGTTTAATATATTAACGACTGGATCTGGCAGGACAGTCGAGCTTCGAACTGATCTGTTGGTCTTGCAATCATTCCGCCCTTCCTATCAGATGGCAGTTCTGCTGTTTGGAATGTGAACAGTCAAGCGTGGTAGCTCTATGGTTTGCCATCAGTTTTAGTTACACATAGTTCAGCCCTGGCATGTTCACCACACTCGTCGCTGAAGCATAGATTCGCTTATTGGTAATGGTAGACTGAGGGATAATCCCAGGCAAAATGTTACAGATTATGGTTGAATATAATTTTGCTTCTGTTGCTGTTGTGGTCTACAGCATCACATAGAACACGCAGTTTGAGCTGCAATATCTCCAATACAGTTCCGCCCCCAGTTCACACCAAGTCCCACTCACCCATCAGCCATGTACTCAGTGACCGACTGTGGTTTCTGATGTGGCACACTTCCAATTTTATATTCTCATTCTACTGAGGGTCTCTCCATGGTGTCACATTTACATTTTGCCTCATTGCCCAACATCCTTTAACATAATCATCTGAATCCTTTCCTTTCCAGTATGTGCTACCTTCTGTGTTTAGAGTGAATGCGTGTCCGTCTGTTTCACTCCCTGACTAACAGTAAGAACTCTGTAGTTTCAGTGATGCCAGCTTCATGTCATTTCAGAGATACGGAAATTGTGCATCTTGTATTATCTTTCACTTCCCGGTGTATGCGCTCAAGGTTGAACAGGGTGTTTGAGCCACGTTAACACACGCCTTTGAAACGTGGTGAAAAGCAGAAATTGTGAGAGAAATTAAACAGGTCTGGCAGCATCAGTGGAGTGAGAGCAGATTTAATCATTTGGGTGCACTGACCATTCTTCAAGGCTCACAGGTTTTTTTTTGTTCTTGTTTCAGATTTCAAGTATCCAGAGTTATTTGTTTAATTGAAAATGTGTTTTTTTTTTCATTTCTGGAGAAACACAGCAGATCTGGCAGGATCTGTGGAGAGAGAGAAACACAGTTAGCATTTCAAGTCCAGTGTGACTCCTCTTCAGAACATTAAAGGATTGGAAAATGGGCATTTAACTCCCTTGACCGAGGTAGAGGAGCGGTGGCTGGAAACAAGATGGTGTGGAGGAGCAATGCCACTGACAAATTGACTTTTATTTCTGGTAAAAGAGAATCAAATGTAAAATGAGTATTAATTAGATTGTGAATAGGGGAAATTGGTTCTTTAATTAAGTGCAAGACAAACGATTCCCAAACAGGACAAGTTCATTGGGAGACCAGGAGAAAGAATGTGTGAAGAATGGAGAACAGCCATAATACGGTCAGGCTGTGGATGTATGGGATTGAATAAAAATTCCTTCAGGATAGAATGTACCAAGGTCTAAAGTGAGGTGTTACTCGAGTTTGAGTTGTGCTTCATTGGAGCATTACAGCAGCACAGGACTGAAATGTTAGCATGAAAGCAAGGTACTTTATTGAAATGGAAAGCAATGAGAAGGACAGGGCTATTCCCACAGACAGAGTGGGAGTGTTCCTCAAAACAGTTTATGTTTGGTCCCCCCAATGTAAAGGAGACTGCATTGTGAGTAGCAATGACAGGAGACTGGATTGAAAGAGTATAAGTGAAATGCTGCTTCATCTGGAAGGTGAAAAATCGAATGTGTCCGCGATCTTTTCAAATGTCCAAATTTATTACTTCTTATATGTGGACCACCTAGTTCCACAGCTTGGAGAGAGGAAGTCCTATAGGTGCGGGAGGCCAGAGTTAATAAACTTGGAGCTGGATAAACACAGCAGACCAGACAGAATCAGAGGAGCAGCAAAGGCACTATTTTGATCTTGGACCTTTCGTCAAGACTGATGAGGAGGAGGGGAGCCCAGAAATGGAGTGATGGGATATGGAGGGGTGGCGGGTAGGTATGGTGGTGGTAAGTACATGCAGGTATGAGGTTACTGTGATTGGTCAATGAGAAGGATGGAGCAGATACAGGTGGGTCTGTTCAGGGAAAAGGGACTTGGGATAACGCTGTGGGTGGAGGGCTTTTGAAGCGGCTTCAGTCAATATTGAGGCCATTGGGCTATCAGCTTCAAAGGTAAACTCTCAGGTGGTGTTCCTCTGACAGTGGATAGGCTAACGATGAGCATGTTGCCGGGCGAGTGGAAGTGGGAATTAAAGTGAATGGTAACTGGAAAGTCGGGTTGTTTGCTTCGTGCAGAGCACTAATATTCCACACAGAGCCTGATCCTGACCAACCGAGCTCGTCTCCAACTCCCAACATTGTCTCCTCTATGTTGTGGATGCGAAAGGAAGACTCAGGGACATATTCATGGAGCATCTGCTCTCTGCACGCTTTAACAAACTCAGCATTCCAATTACCATCCATTTCAATCACTCCCCTCCCCTTGCTCATCCAGCAACAGGTCCATCTTTGGCCTCCTCCACTGTCAGAGTGAAGCCAAACAGAAACTGGGGAACACAACTTGATATTTCAGCTGGAGACCTTACAGCTCAATGGTGTCAATATTGATTTGACTTGCTTCAAAATTTCTCTACCCACAGCCTTACGCCATGTCCACTTCCCTGACCTGACCAAAGCTGTCCATCTTTCCATTCTTATATCTGTTGCACCCTTCCCACTTACCAATCACAATAATTCCCTGCCTGCATCCCCCTATCGCCATTCCACCTACCCTTCCCCAGCCTCACGCCACTCCCTCTATTTACTTCCCGGCTCCCCTTCCCTCACCCCAATCCTGATGAAGTCTTTCAGCCTGAAACGTTGGCTTTCCTGTTCCGAGGATGCTGTCTCACTCGGTTTGCTTTTTCAGCTTCATGTGTGTTGGCTACTTAGTTGCACGTTGAGACCTTATCAGCAACAGATTTTATTGTGCTTTTTATGCATTCCTTGTTGTCTGTTTACTGACAAGCTTATCTCAACATTCTCACTGCAGGATCGAGGAAACAGTCTTTTTGTCACTAATGCTCTTGTCTGCTTCGAACTGATTTCCTTTGTTTTAACCGTACTTTCATCACTGCTGTTCGCAATGGCATTGTAAACGTAACTCTTGTTATGCTGTCGCTTAATCATACAATTTCCAATGTACTTCACAACTTCCTTGTACTTATACTCCACACATTTATTCATAAACCCAAAGATCCAATAAGTCTTGCTATAATTTCCTGTCTTCTGCGACCCTCTCTCCTTAAACGGGGAGGTTATATTTACCAGTCCTCCCTCACTACAAAGTTTCCTGAAAGATCACCAGCAATGCCTCCATAATTACCTTCGATATCTCGTTAGAACTACGAGCTGTTGTCTAATTCGTCTTGCTGATTGATTCAACTTCACCTTCCCTAGCACCTTCTCCTTACTGAGGTCAGTATACTCACGTCTATACCCTGACTGTTATGAAGTTCTGGCATTTTACTGGTGTTTTCCACCGTGAAGACTGATGTAAAGTATCTATTCAATTCCTCTGCCATTCCATTGCTTCCCATAACTACTCAAGCTTCATTTTCCAACAGCCCTTAGTTTGTTTTTTACTCCCTGTCTTCCTTGTTATATATCCAACAATTGCTTTCCATATTCTTTTACACGATTAAGAAGCGTAATACCATATTTCATCCCCTCCTCCCATTTGCTGATATTAGCTATCCGTGCTCGAATTTGTAAACTTCGTAATCCTTTGAATTCCCAATACTCTTCACCACATTGTGTGTATTTTCTTTTGTTTTTATGCTTTCCCTGAATTCGTTATCACTCGCGGCTGACTTGTCTTCTGCTGAATATTGTTCTTCTTATTTGGGATGAATTTCTGATGTGCTGCTGAATTATCCCCAGAAACTCCTGTCATTGCTGCTTCACCATCTTCCCGTGCTCAACTTCCCTTCCAACTAACTCTGGCCATCTGCTCCCTCGTGTCTTGTAGTTACATTACTCAATTATAAGACATCACATCCAAATGTGGTCAATAGATGTAAACAGAAGGAAGGAAGTCTGAGGCATGAGACAGAAAGAACGATTGGACGATGTATCAATTAGATTAAAACAGAAATCGAGAGACAGAGAGAGAGAGAGAGAATATAGACATGGAGATATAAAAATAGAGAAGTCTACATGACTGATAGATATAGATGTACTTCTGTACTTGTTTTGACAATTCCTGTGTGTTGTGGTCCTTTGTACAGTGTCTGTGCAACAGATTAATATGTTGAAATGTGGGTCTGATGCCAGAACTTTTATCTCCATCAATATGACAGGCAACAGCTGTTGACAGAACCCAGCAGGTCAATGTATATGTTTCCCGGTAGAAAATTGATTAACTGAAATAAATTGGAACACAAGAAGGAGGAATTTATAACATACATCCTGATAAGAATTAGAGATTAAGTCTGGGAATGCAGGGAAAAGGCAGGAGGCAGAGTGTTCGTTGAAAGAAGGGGAACAGAACATCTCAGCTGAAGACTAAATAACATGTTAACGTTTTATAAATTTTGTACATCACATGCATCATTTTTATTAAATATGTCTCTCTTGTTCATTCTGAATATGGTACAAACATAAGAACAGTCTTATGTATCTGCACGCACACATGCACACACACACACTTCCACACACACCCACAACACAGACACACTCACTCACACACACAGACACCCTCACACACACAGACACACGCACAGACACCCACACACACAGACGCGCACTCACACATAGAGACACACATGCAAACACCCACACACACTCTCACACACAGAGACACACAGACACACACACTCACCCACGCACAGACACACACACACACACAGGAACACACACACACACTGATCAATCATTGTTCAGTCATTCCATTTCAAATTATCCTGTTTTATTTACATTGACACTTGTAATTCCTTCATCCGAATATATTCGGTTTCTTTCTCTACATTTGATTTTATTCTGTCTGTCAAGAAGATATTGGGGACTTGGGGGATGTAACTTTATTCCTCATCAGTCTCCACAGTCACTGTCTTCTGTTTCTTAGCCCATGGAAAATACATACTGTGTCTGACCCTTGAATCCCGATAAGCAGGTCACTTTTTTTTAGATTACATACAGTATGGAAACAGGCCCTTTGGCCCAACAAGTCCACATTGACTGTCCGAAGAATAACCCACCCAGACCCATTCCCCTACCCTGTATTCACCCCTGACACTATGGGCAATTTAGCATGGCCAATTCACCTAACCTGCATATCTTTGGACTGTGGGATGAAACCGTAGCACCCGGAGAAAACCCACGCAGACACGGCGACAATGTGCAAACGCCACACAGACAGTTGGTCAATGCTGTTCAGTAAACAAGACATGTACTTTTGTGCTACATCAGATATAAAAAAAGAAAAGGCAAACAAACTGTGCAATAAGATGTTCCCACCTTTGCAAGCAAATTATTCAATTACGTTGTGTAAACGATAATTAACTGATAAAAGTTATGAGAGTATAATCCAGCGAAATACGTAGCACAGCGAGAGAATAACAAGCAATTACATTTCAACTTGAGGGTTCTGGACTAACATTTATTATGTCCAGAAAAAAGATGGTAATTTTATGAGAAATTGCATTTTCCCCATTTTATGTAATTCCCAATAGTTCACATTTCAGTGTGGAGACGCCATGTTGGTTGAGAGGGAGCTCCAGGCTCTGAATGAATTCTCACTGTCTCAATGTGCAGCTGGTGTGTGTCTCTGCACTGTTCATAAATCTATCAGCAGCCTTAATGCCTTACTTCTGAAATAGTTTGCCATTCCCACCAGCTTCTGACCTCTATAGGAGTACAATAATGTCTTCTCGGAGATAGAAGGCATTTCCTTGAGACTTGACAGAAACTATTCACTTTTCCCCCTCACGTTCAGCAAACCAAGTTAAAGTGACACATATGTACCACGAGCAAAGGAACCAGGAGGAACAACATAGAGCAGTCTATTTGTGTAGACTCTGCTTCACTCTTTGTCATGTTGGGGCATCAAAGACATCTTCCTATTTCTGTACACGTGGTTTGATAGGCTGAATGGCCACGTCCTGGCCATCTGGAAGCAGCTCAATGACCTGACTTGGCGACTCCGGTTCCTGTTTAACATCTTGATGTGCTGACTACACTCCTTCCCTCCTTGTGTAATAGGTAGGAGGGTCTGAATGGGCTACCCCTATTCTTATCCAATAGTTTCAATGGATTCAATAGCGTCCTTGTATTCTGTTGAAACCACGTTTCGGGCAGAAGCTTATGCTAAGAAACGGCGATTCTCCTGCTCCTCGGATGGTGCCTGACCTGCTGTGCTTTTACAGCGCTACACTCTCGAGTCTTCAGTCAGTGAATGGTCTCCTCTATTTCTGTGCACCAGGTTATCGGAATAAATGAACTCCAAATACACCTGTCTTGCAGTTTTGAGGAACTGAATGGAACATAGGAACGTAGGACTGAGGACACATTAAGCCCTCTCAACTAGGCAGTAAGGTCGTGGTTGATCTGGATGCGTTCTCAACCCCACTCCCATATCTGTAGTTCATTGTCCTTTACTGCCCAATATCTAAATGCTTTGACTACATGCAAACACACAGGCACCACAAACTTCTGGGGAAGAGCATTCCCACTCAAACAACCCATTGTGAAATTATCCTCTTCCGTGTTCAGACTGGGGCTGGATGGACCACTGTTTCATTTTCTAGTCCCGTTCCTCCATTGATCATGATAAATTTTAAATGTAACTCGGTTGGTGATATGACCAATGATATAGGTCTCAGACTAGGTCAGGTTCTTTGCTGGGGACAGGTCAGCTCGATATCTTACATTTCCAAAAATAATTCATCAAAGCAAAGTTACTCAAAGCTAAGATGGAAAAATAAATGGCAAACAGTTTGGACAAATACGTACATTAATATTAATCTTTGAACGCATACTGAGATGCAGTCTGTGCATACACACAGACACACACACTAAGACATACACAGTGTCTCACACACGCAAGTGCACACAGACACACACATACACATACGTAAATACAAGCAGGAAAAAAGCTGCAAAATATCAGCTTGAAAGACCTTTGTCCAAGCAAGAGTTAAACTCAAGACAAAAGTAAAATAATTAAATGTTATTCTGCCTCTGAAGTTGTTCTGCTCACACAAGCAGGATTTATTCCTGGAACAGTCGGATTTGGCTGAATTACCTTTGATTTTAGGCAGTGGGGAGATGCCAATGATTCCTCAATAGTAATCCTACATGAATGATAAAGATGACTGAACGGTTTTCACCTCTCATACATTGCTGCGAGAAGCGACAAGGAAAGATAGGTAGCAATAAGCAGTGGCTTCTCCAGCATGTTGCATTTTCTCCATCTCGGAGCAGAAATATACAATAATGTTACCTCAACACCAAACTGGATCACGTGAGGCCTCCTTGAACATTCTCGGAACTGTAGGACTATGTCCCTGTTCTCTGCTCCATGTAGGAGTTTTAATGAAGTTATGTTTGTATGTGTCCTCATATTTTTGTCCAATAAAATCATGCCTTCATAGTATTTGTTTTCTTATACTACGAAAAGAGTATATAACATATACATGTTGTTTTCTTAAATTTGAATCCTCAGTTCGAGACTCATATACCAGAGACAATGTCCATAGGCTATGCATCAGATACACTCTCCTCAATATCTTATACAGTTCAATACGAACGCCTCTCATTCTCAATCCTGAAGTGCTCTCGCCTTATAGAGGTTTAAAACATTATGAGGAGAAAAGAAATGGTGAAGATCCAAGAACATTTTCCTAGCTTAGGGCAGACCACAATTAGAGCACATAGATTGAAGGTGAGGGGAGAAACATATAAAAGGGACAAAAGTGGTAACTTTTCACAGAGTATATAGAATGAACGGCCAGAGGAAATGTTGGAGGCAGGGACAGCTACAGCATTTTTAGCCATTTGAATGAAGCCATTTGAGTGAACACGAAGGTTTTATGGGATATGGGCCAAGTGCTGGCAAATGGAACTTGATTAATTTAGGACATCTGGTCGGCATGGACATGGTGCAGTGAAGAGTCTGTTTCCGTGCTGTATGACAGGATAAGGCTTTCTCTCCAGGAGCAAGTGCAGTGAAACATATTCGCAAAATCTTCTAAAGCTATTGAGTATATTTATTTTTCAGTTTATGGAATCATCACTGCCTACAGTACATCAGATGTTGACTCAGAAATCCTCTGTACAGATGCGGTAAAACATCCTGATAGCCTTTTCATTAAGTAATATTTCAATCTACCTTCCTAATTACTTGCTGCATCTGCATACTAACCCCGTGTGATGTATGTACCCTGGTGAACAAATGCCTTTGTACAACTGAGTTTTGTGATCTCTCTTCTTTGAATTAGATTACTGTTGTTTTCCCCTTCTGCCACAGCACAAACTTCGGTACCCCATGTTATCCTGTTTCTGCTGAAGGTTTGCACACTAACCTTCCCTGTCTATACCATATTACAGATTCTCTACCTCCACTTGACATCTTTTCGAATCTTAGTGGTTCAGCCAATTGATTTCCATCCAATCAGTTCCCACACGCAAATTATTGACAGATTCTAAATAGCTTTTGATGTTGCACTGATCTCTGAGGCACTTCACAAAGTTAAAGATTTCCAACCCGAAAATACACATTTCTCCCGACTATCTATTTCCTCAAAGTTACCCAGGACTCCCCTGTTCCTGTGTAGCAATCCAGAAAGTAGGGGTGACCTCTTCTTGCGCTGCGTAATGTACTGAAATGCCTGAAGAGCTTCATCCTATTTCTTTATAATTACTTAGAGGTGCAGATCGATCCTGAATGGCTGAATGCGATCTTCCTCACCTTCTGTAACAGCATCGCGGGGTTGAGTGAGTGAACAATACATGAAGAAAGAGCAGCAGGTGGCCATTCAGCCCCTCGAGCCTGCTGTACAATTCTGAATGCTCATTGTTGATGTGATGGTAACTAAGCATCCCTTTCCTGTCTGTTCCCAACAATCATTGATTCTCTTGTTCATCAACGATCTATATAACTCCTCCTTGAGTGTTTTCATTAACCCAGTCTTCACTGATCCTTGGTCATGAGAAGACCACAGACCATACAATCCTAAAGAAAAAGGAACATCCCTTTCCCAGTCTGAAATAGGAATGCCCTTATTCTCAAAATGAGTTCCCCTCAAACCAATCATTATTCTTTTGACACAACGGTTAGGAACAGATATAGACCATTCAGCCCCTCAAATCTCCCCAAATTTCCATTAACCCTCAACAATCAAATACTGATCAGATTAACCTCCACTGAAGTTAAAGGAATTCCAGGTACAATATTTTCACAAGATTTCAAGAAATTAGAACAGCGAACATTGAACAGTACAGCACAGTAAGAGCCCTTCAGCCCTCAATGGTGTGGCGACCTTTTATCCGACTCTAAGATTAAACTAAACGGCAAAGCCTTCATCCTATTATCATCTATGTGCTTATCCAAGAGTTACTTGAATGTCCCTAATGTAGCTAATTCTACGACCACTGCTGGCAGTGCATTCCACGCACCTATCACTACCTGTGTAAACAACCTGCCTCTTGATATCTCCCCAAAACCCTCCTCCAATCACATTAAAATTATGTTTTCCTCGTGTTAGCCATTTCTACCCTATGAAAAAGAATCTCCTAATCCATTCTATCTGTGCCTCTCATCATCTTGCACAACTCTGTCAAGTCACCGTTCATCCTTCTTTACTCTAATGAGAAAAGCTAAAGCTCCCTCAAACCTTCTTCATAAGACATGCCCTATAGGACAGGCAACGTGCTGGGAACTCCCGTCTGCACCCTCTCTAAAGCTTCCACATCCTTTCTTTAATGGGGCGAACAGAACTCAACACAATATTCCAAGTGTGGTCTAACCAGGCCTCTATGGAGCTGCAGCATAACCTCGCAGCTCTAAACTCAATCCCCCAGCTTATGAAAGCCAACACATCATACACATTCTTACCTTGAGGGCTTTGGCAACTTTGAGGAATCTACAGACGTGGACCCCAACATCCCTTTGTTCCTCCACACTGCCAAGAAGCCTACCTTTAACCCTGCAATCTGCATTCAAATTCAACCTTTGAAAGCTCTCTCCTGAATATGGGAAAATAGAGCAGAATCAGGCCACTGACCCCATTGGATGTGCTGTGCCATTGGATTACAGCTGAACTGTTTCTCACCTACATTCTCCTGCCTTCGCCAAATGATCACTGATTCCCAAATTAATGAAAAGCTTATTCAACTCTATCTTAAAGAAACTGTGTGCAGGAGTGTGTGTGTTTGTTTGTGTGTCCATATCTGTATGTATATGTGTTGTGTGTTTAATGTGTCTGTGTATGTTTGTGTGTATCTCCTGAGATGATGTCCTGCCGTTTTTTGGGGTAAATCCATTGAAATTGAGATCAACCCCTCACCACCCCCTCCCCACACCTCTACGTCTGTCCCTGTTTAGTTTATAGTTATACAATGCCACCTTCTGCTAGCCTCCCCATGCCTTTGCACTAGTGTCAGGTTTTTTTTGTTTCTTTCAGAGGACATCAAATACTGTCAATCTCTCACATTGCATGGCTGTTTGGTTTTTCAAATAACGTCTTTGGAAGCACAGAGCAGTTTCGTCTGATACCTAACGATATCGTTCCTGAGATATTACCACTACCACTGTGTCCATTTCAGGATTTTCAATCTTTTCTCATTTATAATTTGTAGGAGTATATTATAAAACATGTCAAAATAATGAACGTGAAATACTTTCATTGCATTGACTTACAAATTGTTCCGTCAATCTTGCTTGGATGCATTTGCGAGAGAAATACACTTTGATTTGCGCACTCTGTGTCATGAATAATCTTCAAAGACAAATCACTTCCACACTGCAGAGCGACCATAGACATAACTTTACATGAACATTCTCCACTCTAAGGGTCCTCAGTACGAATACAATCCTCCATATACCAAACTGTGTTTGTGTGCGTGTGCAGATGGTTCTGTCAGTTTGGACGGCGCTATGAGCTGCCTCCCTCCCCCTCCCTCCCAGACTGAATCCCCTGATGGTTGTCACCCTGTGGTGCTGTCAACGCAGAGGAGTGTGAAGGCCAGCAGAGAGGGACATTGCATCACTTTAAACACCAGAGAGGCTGACAGATCCGCTGTGCACAAGGACACACAGATACACACAGAGACGAATACAGGCACGCAGACAAAATGCAGAGATGAAAATAGATACGCAAATACACAAAGAGACAAATACAGACACACAGAGATGAATACAGATACACAGGCGCACACAGAGATGAATACAGACGTGCAGCGACACACAGAAACAAATACAGGCACACAGATACACACAGAGACAAATACAGACAGGAAGATACACACAGAGACAAATATAGACACGCAGATACACACAACGACAAATAGACTCACACAGGTGCCCACAGGGATGAATACAGACGCAAGGATACACACAGAGATGAACACAGACACGCAGATACACACAGAGACAAACACAGACCCGCAGCTACACACAGAGACGAATACGGACACACAGATACTCACACATGAACACAGGCATGCAGATAGACACAGAGACGAATACACACACGCAGATACAGACATGAATGCAAACACGCAGATGCACACAGAGACAGATGCAGACACGCAGATACACACAGAGACACGCAGATAGACAGAGAGACGGATAGAGGCACACAGATACACGTAAGAAGAATACAGACATGCAGATATCAACAGAGACAAACGCAAACATGCAGATACACACAGAGACGAATAGAGTCACACAGATGCCCACAGAGACGAATAAAGACACACGGATACACAGAAAGACAAATATAGACACGCAGATACACACAGAGATGAATAAAGTCACACAGATAACAACAGAGACGAATACAAATACACGTATACACACAGAGTTGAATACAGATAAACTGATATACACAGAGACAAAAACAGACGTGCTGATACACACAGAGATACACAGATGCACACAGAGACGAATAGAGACACACAGATACACGCAGAGATGGATACAGACACGCGGATACACACAGAGTTGAATACAGACAGTCTGGTGCACACAGAGATGAATACAGACATGCAGCTGCACACAGACATAAATACAGGCATGCAGATACAGACAGAGACAAATACAGACATGCAGATACACACAGAGACAAATACAGACATGCAGATATACACAGCGATGAATGCAGAAACGCAGATACACACAGTGAAAAAATCAGACATGCAGAGACACACAGAGATGAATATAGATGCACAGACACACACGGAGACTGATGCAATAGCACATATACAGACACACATGGACAAATTCCTGAAGAAGGGCTCATGCCCTAAACATCGATTCTCCTGCTCATTGGATGCTGCCTGACCTGCTGCGCTTTTCCAGCAACACATTTTCAGCACACATAGACAAATGCCGATACACAGATGCACATGCGCACACAGATACCCAGTCATCAATACAGACGCACTACACCCAGTGCCACACCGACGTTTAAATAGACATTGGGAATCTGCCAGTGTTTACTTTTCACGTGGTGACTTTCTCAATATTTCACTCACTCTGTGTGGCTTGTGTCGACCTTTCTGCTGTTCCATAGATAATTCTCTGCATTCTCTCTATCGCTTCCACCTCTTTCCTTTAATGAGGTGACTAGAACACGGTATTACAAGTGTGGTGTTATGACACGGCAATGAAACCTTCTGTGAATGAAACCAAACACTCAGAAAAGCTCACCTCGCTCATAATCTGTTAAAGTCGAGTGACAGAGAGCTCACAAATTCCGCTACTTAACAGGAAATAATATCAATGTATCCCTTAATTCTAAAAGTGAACATTGAACAACAACAGTTATTCCCACCTCTAAGTTTCCCTTTCTCTGAACTGTTTGTTATCTTTCTCCACCTTTAACAATATAATCTTCCAATTAAAGAAAAACTGTATTACAATTACTTAAACCAGACAGTGGCTGTAGTCTCCAATGCCCTCCTTCTTTCCACTGAATATCTCCCTGGGTCATGTTCTGTCTTTTATTGCAAGGATATTTCGTTCAAAAAATGAATCTTACATAGAGAATGTTGTTCATGGCAGACTATCACGATGGTAGTTTACTCTCTGTCTAACTTCCAAAATGCGTGCCTCTTTATTCCCTCAACATCAGCTCATCTCCTTGGTTTGATGTTGACAAAACAATAAATTTAAAATCGATTGGGTTTAGTATAGTGGGACATTATTTAAACTTGGTTGTTTAAATTCGAATGGTTGTTTAAATTCGAATGGTTGTTAAAAGAGCAACCAAAGCTCAACATATCAGTTTCACAGCAAGATGTTACATAGTTTCAGTACAGTAAACTCTGAAAATATTAGCTAGTCATATGACAAGTACTTGCAAGATCTCAATGCAGAACAACATTCAACTCTATCACAGTGGGTTAAACAGTGGGATTATAGAGCTGCAGCATAACCTCATAGCTCTGAAACTGATCTCCCCGGCTGTGAAAGCCAACACATCATATGCTTTCTAAACAACAGCACCAACCTGGATGGCAACTTTGAGGATCTATAGACATGGACCCCAAGATCCCGCCGTTCCAGATTTATCTCGATCTGTCACTCATCAGCTCAGTTATGTCAATGTCCTGTTGTAACCTAGAACAGCTCTCCACACTAACCACCAACTCCACCAAAGTTCGTGACATCGGCGAACCTATGAACCCACCCTTCCAATTCGTCATCTACTCTCTTATAAAAAAAAATCACAAAGAGCAGAGGTCCAGAACAGATCACCAAGTTAGTCACCAAGCTCCAGGCGGGATCTGTTCCATCTACCACCACCTTCTGTCTTCTGTGGGCCAGCCAATTCTGCATCCAGACATCCAGACCTCCCTGTAAGCCATGCCTCCTTATCTTGTGAATGAGCTTACCGTGAATAACTTTATCAAACGCCTTATTAAAATGCATATATACCACATCCACTGCTCTAATTCATCAACGTGTTTTGTCACATCCTTAAGGAATTCAATAAGATTTATGAGGCATGACGTGCTCCTCACAAAGCCATGTTGACTGTCTCTAATCATTTATAATTTTCCAAGTATTCATAAATCCTGTCTCTCAAATCCTCTCCAATACTTTGCCCGTCACTGGTGTAAGACTGGTTAGCCAATACTTCCCAGGATTACCCTATTCCCTTTCTTGAACCAGGCACGAACTTTTGCCAGCCTCCTGACATCTGGCACGACTCCAGTGGACAGTAAGAATGCAAAGATCATCGCAAAATGCGCAGCAATCTCTTCTCACTTCCTATAGTATCATAGGGCATATCCTGTTTGGCCAAATAAATTTATCTATCCATGTGTTTCTCAAATTTTTCAACACATCCTCCTTTTCTAGCATATTCGCCTGTTTCATGCTGTCCACAGAAACGTCAAGGTCTCTCTCATTAGTGAATACTGAAGCAAATATTCATTAAGAACTTCCGTTACCTCCTCCGACTCCTGGTGTAAGTTCCCTCCACTATCCCTGATCTCCCTACCCTCACTCTGGCCATCCTCTTGTTTCTCATGTCAGTGTAGAACGTCTTAGGTTTTACCTTAATTCTACCCGCCAAGCCTTTATCATGCACACTTTTATCTCTCCTGAGTTTATTCTTCATTTACACCCTGGTTACCTTGCAACCTTCTAGTGCACTGCTTAACCCTTGCCTCCTCAACCTTATGTAAGCTTCATCCTTCCTCTTGATTAGATCTTCTAAAGCGCCTGGCACAATGAAGATATGGAGCTGTAAATGGATGGGAGATGCACACTCTGTCACGTGCAGCATGGGCTGCAAGTTTCCCGACAGTGTGCAGTGATCAAATACAGTATTACTGAGCAATGCACTGGGATGATGGACACAGCTCTACATGTTAGAAGGGTAACTTCTCCAGGTTTACAGAGTTATTCACTGCACAGCCCCCTGTGGACTGATGTGGTCTGCACAGTCTGCACAGATTGCTGGTTTGTATGGAGCACTACACTAGCCTCATCTGCACAGTGCTTCACGCTGAATATATATCTCATCTGGACTATGATGTCTGATTCTGTGAGGTGGAGTTGGTATCGGGCATAACTGACCATTTGAGCTGATCTGTCAGCATATTTATTTTATGTTCTTACTCTTGTTATTGGACCCGTCAGCATCTGACTACTCCGACTAATCCTATTTCTCTGAGAAGAGCCGTGTTTATTCAACTTGTTGATCAAGTAATCCTCCAAATATAACACGAGCATCTGTCTTTCTGTACCTTAACCTGACCGTTGGTGCTAATATTCCTGAATCCCCGGGGACGTAATTATGAAGTTCAGAAACAACATGCAAAGTGCACGGCTCATGCTCTTCTATCCATCACGGCTGTGGGTCCCATTTTTTATCCTTAATGTATCAAGAGCTGGCACTGTGAAGCTCAGAAACAATGAAATGGTGTGTCTCGGGCTTTTCACTGCCTGATGTGTCCCGTGTGGTGCTCCATGAACAGTGGAGTGTGTGTTGGGCTGTTGTTCACTTCCCCATGTGTCATATGTAGAGGTCCATGGACAGTGGATGGTGTGTGTTGGGCTGTTGTTAACCTCCTGGTGTATCCCATGTACTGCTCCTTGGTGGGCAGAGGGTCCCAGTAGCTTTGAGACACGTCTTTGAAACTTGGTCTGTGCCTGTTCAATGATCATCTGTGTTTGTCCCTCTCAGTTGATCATGCGGTCAATTACACGAGGAAGCCCCTCGAGTACTATTGTTAATTACCAGGCATCAAACTTGGAACTGAGGGACTCCGGACTGACTACTGTTATTGGAAAGTTAGTGGAGCTGCTGGGAATGTTTTATTGGAGGTTGTGCTGTGAGCTACCTCAGACATTCAGGAAGACCTGAGGATTTGGTGACACAACTGTGGATGGAGCATGGGGACGATAGTAAAAGCATCTGGGTCTGTAACATGAACAACAAATGAAGCAGAGGCTGTAGAGAGGGGAAGCTCTGAAACCACGCAATGCGTGTGTCTGGGGAAAGGGATCTGCTGGATCAACCCCGGGGTTTTCCAGGAACAGCTTCCCAAGCTCCACCTAACCAAGGAGCAGAGTGTGAGGGGACCCTGACTGAACAAGGAGCTGGTCACAGAGCGGTGTCACCTCCTTCAACACGACCTGCAGCTTCATATCAGGGGGAGGACGTGCTACCAGTGGTTTTAGGATCAGAGTTTCATTCAGCTTCTATGTTCCAGAACTTTCCAGACAGGACTGGGTGACAGCTCCATCAACTCTCCGGTCTCAACATAAGTGTCATCATTCAGTGACGGAGGATATATATGGTGGATGAGAGCAATAGGCCCTCTGGGAACATCAGGCAGCAGACAATCAGGGTGATGGAGCAACACATGCCACGTCTGCACGGCTCAGAGTAAACCCTTCAGTACACACGGTATCACTAAGTCCTGTAATCCCTCTGTATTTCAGTAACATACTGCTTACCGTTCTTCCTGGAAGAAAATGACAGGGTATATATGACGTTAAATCCCACCTGCCAAACTTTTATCCATTGATTAACTTGTCCATATTCAGTTACAGACTCTACAACTTCCATTGATTATTTATTTTCCTGCTTATATTATTTCCATCGGCAAACTTAGTTACAGTACATTTGTTCCACTTCTCTAGATCATTGATATAGAAGGTAAATAGCTGAGGACCCTGCACTGGTCACTGTGTGACCCTGCTGGTTACATTCTTTTAAACTGATTAAACCTGATGCCTGCTTTCTGTCGATTAACCAGCCCTCCCCTATTCCTGTGTAACACGTTCGAAGGACTGAAGAAAGACGAGGAACCTCAGTCAGCAATCCAGCTCCTCCAGCCTGCTCCACCATTGAATACAATCATGGCTGATGTCAGCCTGCTCCACCATTGAATACAATCACAGCTCATGTCAACCTGCTCCACCATTGAATACAATCATGGCTGATGTCAATCTGCTCCACCATTGAATACAATCATGGCTGATGTCAGCCTGCTCCATAATTGAATACAATCATGGCTGATGTCAGCCTGCTCTACCATTGAATACAATCATATGTGATGTCAGCCTGCTCCACCATTGAATACAATCATGGCTGATGTCAGCCTGCTCCATCATTGAATACAATCATGGCTGATGTCAGCCTGCTCCATCATTGAATACAATCATGGCTGATGTCAGCCTGCTCCATCATTGAATACAATCACGGCTCATGTCAGCCTGCTCCACCATTGAATACAATCATGGCTGATGTCAGCCTGCTCCACCATTGAATACAATCATGGCTGATGTCAGCCTGCTCCACCATTGAATACAATCATATCTGATGTCAGCCTGCTCCACCATTGAATACAATCACGGCTGATGTCAGCCTGCTCCACCATTGAATACAATCATGGCTGATGTCAGCCTGCTCCACCATTGAATACAATCATATCTGATGTCAGCCTGCTCCACCATTGAATACAATCACGGCTGATGTCAGCCTGCTCCACCATTGAAAACAATCATGGCTGATGTCATCTCGGTCTCAGTCCCACTTTCCGGCCCACTCTCCATATCCCCTCAGTTACTCAATATCCCAGCATCCATTGCACTCTGGAACAGTGAATTACACTGATTTAAAATGCTTTGAGAGAAGTTCTCTCATCACTGTTCTAATTCCTCTCCACTTATCCTAAAACTCTGATCTCTTGTTGTAGTTTGCCCCACATGAGGAAATACCCAATGCATGTCGACATTCTCAATCACCTTTGGCATTGTCCAGTCCTCAGTGACATCTCCTCCCATTTTTCTAAACTCCAGAGATTATAGGCCTGAATTGCTCAATCTCCTTTCAGAGGACAAACTCCTTATCTCTGGAATCAGTCTAGTAAACCTCTTCTGAACTGCCTCCATGGTAATTACATCCCTCCTGCAGTCAGGACACCAAAACTTTACACAGTACTCAATTGCGATCTCACAAATGCCTGGCATTATTGCAGCAGTACCTCCCTCGCTTTATAATCTATTCTTTCAGAAATAAATACCAAATTTGCAGTTTCCTTTCTCATTATCTGCTACACCTGCATCTGTGTCTTTTGCGATATGGATGAGGATACCAGATCCCTCTGTACCTAAGCACTACGTAGTTTCCCTCTGTTTGGATAGTAAGTTGCCTTTCTGTTACACTGACCAAAACGGCCGCAATCTTTTCATTGTTTCATTTCATCTGCAACCTATCCTTAAACATTCATTACAATTTCTCAACTGAGTCAGTGTCTTCTGAAAAACTGATTATAGCATGTCCATCCCCTCAAATAAGTGATAGTATTTATTGCTAATAGTTGGGGCCTGGGGACTGAGCCCTATGGTATTTTTGGAAACAGAAAATGAACCAGTTATTCCAACTCAATGCAATTCTTTGTTTCACCAAGCCTACATCCAAGCGAATAAATTACTTCGAACCATATGCAATCTTATTCTGCAGATTAATCTTTTGTGCACACCTTAGTCAATGTCTTCTGCAAGTCCTGATTTTCCATCTCCAGGATCCCCATTATACAGCTTGCTTGTCACATTCTTAAAGACTCAAATAAATAATGAAAATATGATTCATCCTTTGTAAAATTATGTTGATTCTGATGGATTGTGGCTTCACTCTGTAAATGTCCTTTCATTAATTCCTGAATACTCGATTTTAACAATTTTCTTAAATTCCAGCATTTTTCTCACACCTTTTTATTCCATCGTGAATGTGGTAAGCTTGTAGTCTCACCTCTATATATTCTCTTCATTCCCTCCAATCCTGTATAATTGACACATGGTGTGAAATGACCTACTCTGGTTGCTGTGTAAGAAGCATGAGTGGCTGAATGGACTCATTCTCTTCCCTGTGCACAAAATCAATGGGCTGATGTCAAAACAAAATCAAAACAAAACATAGATTAAACCGAGCTGAACCAAGGCAAATTAACTTAAATTACATGAAGTTACAACACCCAGCACATTCCTACCAAAGCTCCCCATCACCGGCAGCATGAGTTGCCATACCCGTATTTGTTCAGAATTCTTCCTCTCAGAGCCCTCACTGTTACACAAATGTCCTGACCAATATAGCCAATAAAAACATGTGTATATGGTTGAAATAGGGCCGCCTCGTCCTATGACAATGTTCATTTCTTGGGTGCCCATACTCATAAGGAAGTCGAGGGGAATTGGCTCCATAACTAGCCTACACCACGATCAGAGTCCTGGGAGGTTTCCTGGGACCCAGTTTATCAGAATGTTCTTCCTCACACAAAATGAAAGAATACCAAACAATTTATTCCCGTGCAAGTCCAAAGAGGGAAGATTCAGCGAACACAAGAGGAGGGGCACCGGATTTACCTTGACCTCGGTTCCCAAAACCCCTTCCAAAACACTTGCTATAGTGCACGAATACCAACGAAGCTTGTGGCATGATCACAAGCAATACGTAAGTATACCAACATCTATTGTACATTTGGGGCATATTGGGGACTCTCCTGTCTTAAATTTGACAGGCTGCTCGGGTGTCAATTAAACCCTGCGGAGTACCTTCAACTGCATAGCCTACATCCTATTGCAAATTGAAATCTTCCTTACGGTTTCCCAAATATCTTCCCACTCCTCTGGTGAGATCTCCACCCACAATTCCTGAGCCCAGATTCCATGCAGCCGCTCTATATCATTTGAGACACTACCTCTTAATAAATGATAGAGGCTGCTGACCGAGAGAGCACCTGTGGACGAAGCACTCTTCCCTCCATTTCCGACCTATGGGGACTAACCATTAATGTAGTCTTTTTTTTCTGTCTAAAGTTCCTCATCTAAAAATAACGAAAGTGGCCCCTCCAAGATAACTCATATTTCTGGCTCAGCTGCTCTAAAATCACCATGACCACCACGTAAAATAATTCCTCGAAACAGGAAACTCCTCTGGACTCTCAGAGCCATAAGGCAGAGTCCATCAATCCCAGCTGGGATCCTACCAATCCTACAATGGGAGTCAAAGGGGAAGATCATTTTTGTAAATTGCCCTCACTTTGTCACATCATTTTAAAGGCTTTAACTATTTTATGGACAATTGGATTTCTGCAATGGTTCATAACAATCCTCGTCTTGTCCATGAACAACAGATTAATGAGGGGACATTTTGCCTGGGATGCCTCAATGTCCAGCCAAACTAACCACAGGTCTTTGCAAGCTCAATCAGCCACATACGACTGCAGGGAACCACGTTGGTATTTCTTAAAGTTCAGAAAATCCACACCCTTAATCTCCTGCAGAAGCTGCAATTTGGCGAGCTTCATAAGAGGCCACCTGTGGTGCCAGGTAAACAAGCTTAACCAACTGTAAAGCCTCCATAGAACCGACCTGGAGAGCATCAAAAGGACCATTTGCATGGGATAGAAGAAACGAGGAAGTGCATTCATTTTAACCGGAGGTATTCTACCCAACCAGGATATTGAAATGTCTTCCCAGAGCCGAAGGTCCTGTCTTATCTTCTCGAGCACTTGCACGAAGTTTGCTTTGTATAATTGACAGAAGGCCGGTGTGATTAAAATGCCGAAATAGCGGAGACCTTCTTGTGACCATCTGAAAGGGAATCAGATTGCACCCCCCATGATCAGGTACTCGAATAACACCCAACAGGCATGGCGTCCGATTTCATAAAATTGATGTTATACCCCGAGATAGATTCAAATAAATCAATCACTTCTTTAAAACGGGGCAAAGATATCATCAGGTTAGGTAGAGAGTGAAGAACGTCATCTGTGTAAGGATGATGTCATGCCTTCCTAACCCTACCACCCGTTCAGTTATAGTGGGGCCCCTCTGGGTGGCCTCTGCCAACGGCTCAATCACCAATACAAATAATAATGACGAAAGGGGCACCTCTGCCAATGTTAAAATTATACCATTAGACCTTATACCATTAGTGAGAACTCCTGTTGCTGTTGCGTCACTATATAATTCTGCCATCCAACAGGCAAAGACACCTCCAAGGCAAAACAGTTCCAAGACATAAAAGTGGTCTACACCCAAGCAAATGCTTTCTCTGCATCCAGCGAGACTACCAAGCCTGGAATCGACCTTGTTGGCACACCTGAACCATATTTTACCCTCTCCTAATATTAATAGGGGACCTGTGACTCCTAATAAAACGTGTCTGGTCCCCTTTCACAATGAAGGACAATATCTTCTCCAGCCTCAACGCTAGTATTTTCGACAAAATTTTAAATTCTACATTTAATAATTGTATAGGCCTATACGAATAGGCAATCCTCTGGGGCTTTCCCTCTCTTGAGAATAAGAGAAATGTTTGCTTCTCTCTGAGAGGATGGGAGGCAGTTCTGTCCACAGGAATAATTGAATATATGCAACATTGGCCCAGCCATCATGTCTATGAACTCCTAATAAATCTCACTCCATAAGCCATCTGGCTGATCGGTTTGCCACTCTGGAGCTGCCTTACCGCATCCTGTATCTCTTGGATGTCACGGGGCATTCAAAAGAGACTCCTGCTCTGAAGTTATACCTGGGAGGTCCAGGGTCTTAAAATGACTTCGTTTTGACCAATCTGTCCGCACAATCCTCTGACTGGAGCAACCCAGAGTAGAACTTTCTGAATGCTGCATTAACCCTTTTGGGACGGCAGGTGATAGTACCAGCACCCTCTCTAATGGATGTAATAGATTGGGGGCACTCTTCTTTCTGGCCAAGTGCGCCAAATACCTTCCCAGTTTCGCACCATACTCGAATAACCTCTGTTTCGCAAAGGAAATCTCCCTCTTTGTGGTCTGGGTGAGCGCAGTGTTCAGAGCAGCCCGGAGGGCTGTATTCTGCTGCAACTTAGTTACAGACAGTCTGTCAAAGTATGCTGTCTCAGCTGCCTTCAGCCAAGCCTTGAACATACGCTACTGCTGTCTTTTCTGCCGCTTTCGAGTCACCGAGTAAGAAATAACGAAACCCCTTGCATAGGCCTTGGCAGTCTTCCAGAACACAGATGGATTATTGGCCATACCCAAGTTAATGTCCCAATAAAAACTTCAATTCCCGCGAAAAGTACTCAATGAATTTGCTATCTTTTAGGAGGCAAGGACCCATGCGCCAGTGCTGTGAGCCTGTCCCATCGCCATCGGCCTGAGCATCCACGTTCACTGCTGCATGATCAGAATTTTGCAGGGCAGCATCGAATTTAAAAAGTCCAATGGGGCAAAGAAATGTCAATCCTGGTAGAGCACTTACGTGGGTTAGAAAAAAAGGTGAAGCCCTTACCTTCAGGGTGAAGACATCTCAAACGTTCACCAAAGCAGCTCCCTGTTCAGGTCCACCAGCTGCCTTGATGGCTGGGAAATACCCGAAGAACCCCTGGACATCCTATTCACTTCAGGGTCCATTAGTCGGTTGAAGTCTCCCTTTTAATTGTACAATGTTCCCCAAGGGTCATCAACCTGGAGAGCGCATTTGAGGGGGTGTGGTGGGGCAATATTATACAATGTCCCATATTCCTCTCCATGTATTAAAGCTTTAAGGATCAGAAACCACTCATGTTCGTCATTAATTTGGTCAAACAACTGAAGTGGAAGGTTTGTATGAATGAGTGAAGCTGCTCCTCTACTTTTCGAATTAAAGGATGAAATAAATACTGGCCCGAACCTTCCCTGCTGTAACTTTAAGTGCTCCTTATCAGTTAGATGTGTTTCTTGCAGCAAGGCTGCGTTGACCCCTTCCTTTCTGAGGCTTGAAAGTATCTTCTTCTCTGAATGAGTGAGTGACTCTCCTTAAGGTTCCACGTGCACCATTAAACAAGCGGTTAGCCATAACTATCCGAAGCAGCCCATGACCCATTAAAAAAGTCCAATGGGGCAAAAAAATGTCAATCCTGGTTTAGCACTTACGTGGGTTAGAAAAAAAGGTGAAGCCCCTACCTTCAGGGTGAAGACATCTCAAACGTTCACCACGGCAGCTCCCTGTTGAGGTCCACCAGCTGCCTTGATGGGGCAGCCTTGATGGAGAAGAACCCATTTATAGCACGTCAAGTGAAAGCAGTAAACAGTTCATACGAACTTGAAACTATAACTACAATAACAACCAAATCAAAACTTCTCACAAATATTTCTAAAATGAGCCAACATATAACACTAATAAGTGGAGAGATCCCCCCTTCCTGCAGAGGGTGTACATATTACCCATTAATCCCTTCCGAGCTGAATCCGCTCATCAAATCCAGGCAAAACAATGTTTTCAAAAGTTGCATGCGTCTTACAACAAGAAAATTAAAGCCGTCCCATCCATACTTTGACCTCAGGCAGTCCGGGTGAAACAAAATGTTACCACCCCCACCATCGCTAAACCCACTTTCTCATTCGGCGGTAAGTGAGAGAAATGAAAAGAAGTTGACGAGCTGGCCATTTTCTTCTTGTTCTGGCAGCCCGACCAGGCTGATGTTCTTCTGATGGCCCTGATTTTCGAGGTCGTCGACCTACTCTACTAAGGCCCTTAGCTACCATTCCAGGGCTTTGACACGACCCGCTGTTCCACCTCGACGATGCACGGCCCGAGACGCTGGGTCTCCTGATCCTGCTTCTGCAGCTTGGCTGAGATCAGTTCCAGCCTGGTTCAGGTCTCCTCCATCGCTGAATCAATCTTCTCTCGCAGGCTCTGAACTCTGAGGTCAGGCTCTACTCCACAGATAAGTCTCCTGGAGCGTTCGCAGAGGCCGACGTCACAGCCGCGGGTGTATCCATTGCTGCGGTGCACTGCTGGTTGTGATCCTCATGATCCTTTTCCCTTAGTTATTTTCCATTACTCACTTAAAATGGCATAGAGCAATACTGGGGATCAAAAACCTCCGATTTTACCACAATAGGGAAGAAAGAGATGGTGAATGCATAACTTTGTCTGGGTCCTGGTGCAGAGCTCAGCAGGGCAGACCTACTGGATCGCCACCATCTTGGATCTCACCCGAATAATCACTGTTAACAAACTTTTTTTGAAATGGTTTGAAGATGTTTCTTGTAGGGGGAGACAATGGAGAACTATTGGATGTGATATAGTTAGATATTCAGGTGGATGTTTAAGAGTTCAGAAAGTGAATAGTAAATAAAATTGAACCAACGTGGTTCAGGGGCGACTTTAGGAAACGGAAAAGTAAAAGTGAAGTTGGCCTTCAGTTAACGGAAATTGGAATATCGAAGTAAAGGCGTTCTGTACAGACTGCATGCAGTGTGGATGGGATTATACCTGTGTTCTGTACTGTTTCAAAGAATGAGAGGTGATCTCAGGGAAACTTAGAAAATTCACCCACGGCAGACTGACTCATACAGGGGCATGGAGAAGTGCAGCAGGCAATGTTAGGGGGAACCCAAGATGTTCTACAAAAACAAGCTGAACAGAATAACCAGGAAAAAATTCGGACCCATATCGAAACCAATGGGGTAATCAGTATGAGAAACCGGGGAACATTGATAGACTGTGACATGAGAGTTTCACATCTGTTTTATTTGAGAAAGGAAGATGCAGGTACAGAATTCAAGAAGATGGACTGGGAAGTTCTCGAGCAGATTTATATAAGATGCAAGTTGGGATTAATGGTTTTGGATGATGTAAAGTCCAGATGAGTTGTATCGCAGGATGCTGTTGGAGACAAGAGAGGAAATGTCCTGACCTAAATGTTTTAGTCGAATCTGACCACACAAGGGAGGTGCTAGAGGACTAGAAAACAGCTATGTGGTCCCAAGTCACTGGGAAGGTGGTAGCGATACACCAGTGTCTGGTGGTGTACCACAGCGAGAAGTGTAATGTATCTAATAATTTGTGGTATTCATAAATGATGTAAATATTAATGTGGAGGGGGTGGTGGGGGGTGGGGGCTGGGCGTAATAAGTAATTTTGTGTTTGACACAAAGATTGGCCAGGTGTTTGGCAGTGAGGAGGAAGGCCTTATGTTACGGGAAGATACAGGTGGAATTGTCAGATCAATGGCAGATGGAATGGAACATTGATAAATAGAATGTGATGCACTTTGGATGAAGGAACTAGACAGGGGAGAATTCAATAAATAGCAGAATACGAGGGAGGTCAGAGGGTGTTTCTCCACACATCCCTGAATGTGACTGGACAGTGTAATAGCCAGTTAAGAAATCACACGGGACAGTAGGCATAGTGTTTATTCATCGAGGCGACATAATATGAGTTAAACATGTCATTGGTTAGGCCATAGATAGAATACTGTGTGCAGTTCTGGCAGCCACATTACAGCAAGTGTTTTGGTTTCTCAGTAACATCAGAAGCTATTGGGGTCACCACAGAGTTGGAAGCTTCAGTGGAATTGTTTTCCTTCCTAGATTGGAGAACTGCATCTGACAATCTGTATCTGATCTTTCCTTTTTGCCAAGTACATGTTTATGGGATATTACGTATCAGAACATTTCATTGTTGATAGGCTAAGCCTTCAAATATTTTTGAGGAGCTCTGCGGTCTTCTATAACACGTGACTCCTCCTCGTCTTGTATAATTCGTTGGATGCACTAAATGAGTTATCTATAAACTTCTCCAATAATTTCATTGAGCTGAATGACTTCCTCATATTCCTGTGAAGCCAGCGTGAGGCACTGAATAATTTCTTCCTTTTAACAGTGGAAATGTGCAGTGCCCAGCAGCACTGTAACATGAATGTTACCGATACTTCCAACAGAACAAGCCTGAATGTTGTCCAGATCTTGCTGCACATGGACACAGACTAGTTCAGGAGCTGAAGGGGGACATTTTTCCTGAATATTGTGTGACCTTCAATGAACACCCTCACTTCTAATCTTTATGAAGCAGCTGAAGATGTTTGTGCTGAGGAAGCTACCTTGAGGATCTTTCGCAGACATGTCCAAGACTGCATGGATTTTTGTACCCAAACCACAATCATTGTGCTTTATGCTTTAAATAACGCTAACCAGGCAAGTTTACAACTCATTCCCATTAAGCGCAATCCTGCTCAAGATCCTTTTGACCATCCTTAGTTAAATGATGCCTTGATGTCAGGGCCGGTCACTCTTCCCTGAGCCCTTGTGTTCACGTCTTTTGCTCATATCAATAGTTCACAGTGTGGGGGTAAGGAGTGCTTTTTGACCAATCAGAGTTGAGGGCTGTGAAGAATTGGACATGAAAGAGGATATTATACCTTATGATCTTACTGTGGGTGAAGACACGCTTGCGGGGGGAGGGGGCGTGTGGATGAATGACATACCCCTGGTTGTGGGGTTCTCACATTCTATTATTGGAAAGTAGAAGGTGTTATTTTCCTGGAAGCTCGTTATTGAATCTTGCCAGATTGTCTGGACCATCTCTGGCTGAGGTGAAGGGATTGTATTCACAGTGCAACTGGGTCTGCAACATGACCAACATATGAAGCACCTGTTGCAGAGAGGGGAAGCTCCATAAAGAGAGATGAGCGACCTCTTTGATACCCAACCTGGGTTTTCCAATTACATTTTCCAAACTAGCCCAAATTGTGTGTGACAGTTTTGAGGGGCTGAATGGTCTCCTGTGTTTCTGTGCACTAGGGTATCGCAGTAAGTAGCCTCTAACTGTCCCTGTCTAGCAGGTTTGAGGGACTGAATGGAACACAGAAACATGGGACTGAGGAGCAGGAATGGGCCATTAGACACTTTGAGCCTTCTCCACCAGGCACTAAGATTGTGGCTGATCAGGTTATGGTCACAGCCCCACTTCCCTGACTGTATCCCGTTATCCATGACTCACTTCTCTGCCAATTATTTAACTAACTCAGCTTTGAATCAATGTAAACAAACGGGCATCTCAACCTTGTGGGGAAGAGAATTCCCACATGAAATGCCTGTTTAGAATGTCTCCTCATCCCTCTTATAAGAGTCATATAGCATGCACATTTGTCCGTGCTGACTAGACATCCCAATCTGATCCAGTTTGTTTTGCCAGCATTTGGCTCATATTCCTCTATACTTCCTTATTCAGATACCCATCAAGATGCCAGACTCCACCACTTCCTCTGGCAGATGATTCCATATGCACACCTCCCTCTGTATGAAAACTTTGCCTCTAAGTTCCATCTAAAATATTTCCCCTCGCACCCTAAACCTATACTTTCTATTTTTGGAATCCCCTATGCTGGGAAATAGTCCTTGTGTTTTTACAAAATCCATGCCCCTTATGATTTTATAAACCTCTATAAGGTCAGTCCTAAGCCCGTAATTCTGCAGGGAAAACCGCTTTAGCCTATTCAGCCTCTGCTTATAGCTCAAACTCTCCAAACCTGGCAACATCCGTATAAATCTTTTCTGAACCCTTTCAAGTTTCACAGCAACCTTCGTACAGCAGGGAGACCAGAACAGCAAACAGTATTCCAAAATGTGGCCTCACTGACATCCTGTACAGCTGTAACATGACATCCCAACTCCGAAACTCAATGCTCTGACAAATGAAGGCAAACATGCCAAACACCGTGTTCACTATACTATTCACTTTGAAGGAGCGTTGCACTACATCTCTCCGTCTCGTTGCTCAGCAACATCCTCCAATAAATTTCCATTAAGTAGCCCAATTTTCTTCCCAAAATGCAGCACTTCACATTTATCTGAATCAAACACCATCTGCCAAACGTCAGCCCATGGGCCCATCTGATCGAGGTCTCATTGCACTCTGAGATAATTTTCTTCATTAACCACAACACCGAAAATGTTGGTGCAATCATCAAACTTGCTACCCTTACATGGTCACATCCACATCATTTATATAAATGATGAAAAGCAGTGGGCTCAGCATTGATCCTTCTGGCACACTACTGTTCACAGGCCTCCAGTCTGAAAAGCAATCCTCTACCAACCTATGCCGACTTCCTTCAATCTAATTTTTTATTCAATTTTCTTGGGTGCGCTGTTTTCATGTGACCTACCCTTACTAACTTGCCTAATATGCAGAATCTTGTCGAAGAACTTGCTCCAGTCTATATGGAAAGCATCTACAACACTGCCTTCATCAATCTACTTTGTCATCTCTTTAATATATTAAGTCAAATTAGCGTGACACGATTTCTCATGCAAATAACCATGGTGACTATCCCCAATCAAGCCTTGCCTTTGAACATGCATGCAATTGGCACTCCCTCAGAATCCCGTCCAACAACTCACCCACCACTGATGTCAGGCTCACCGGTCCAGAGTTCCCTGGGTTGTTGAGTAACTGTTTTCTTTTCTACTGCCAGTCCTCCATTGGTCACAGCAAATTATCGATGTTACCATTTTGATGATATGGCTTATAATGTAGGTCACACATTGGGTCATGGCCGTCCTAGGAAGAAGTCATGTCGATTTCCTTCTCTGTTAAAATAACAAATTCATGACTAAAACAAAGTTCCTCAAGCAATGATGTAAAGATGAATGACAAACAGTGTAGAAATTGCAAAAATGTACATTGATATTTCCATTACTAAAAGTAATGAGGAACAAAAACATATGCAGACACACAGAGATACATACACAGGCACACATAGACAAACTCAAAGACACACACAGGCAAACACACACAGGCACACTCAAACACAGACACAGAGGTGCACACGCAGACACACTCAACCTCACAAAAACACAGGAACACAAAAACTTGGACACACAGACACACATGCACCCACAAATACACACACTAACACAGACGAATGCACGTACCATAGTGTGTACAAAATTAGAGCAGTAAAAAGGCCATTTGGCCCATCCAGTCAACTGAACAATTGATCATGGATGACATGTTTTTCAAGCCAGTTCTACTACCCTCTCACAACAAGCCTTGAACCCATCTTTAATCATAACTTATCGAGTTATATCCTAGACTCTAAGATGTGTGTGTGTGCGGCACGCGCATGCACGTGTGTATCTGTGTGTGTGTATGTGTGTCTCTTTGTGCGTCCGTGTGTGTGTGTGTGTGTGTGTGTGTGTGTGTGTGTGTGTTCATGTGTTGTCTGTGGGTGTGTGTATCTGTGCGTGTGCATGTGTCTGTGTGTCTCTGTGTGCGTGTCTTTGTGTATCTGCGTATGTGCGTCTGTGCGTGTGTGTGTGTCTCTGTGTGTGTCTTCGAGGAGAAAGTGAGGACTGCAGATGCTGGAGATCAGAGCTGAAAATGTGTTGCTGGAAAAGCGCAGCAGGTCAGGCAGCATCCAAGGTACAGGAGAATTCACGTTTCGGGCATAAGCCCTTCTTCAGGAATAAGTGTCTGTGTGTGTATGTCTGGGTGCGTGTGTATGTGTATGTGTGTCGTGTACGTGTCTGTGTATGTGTGTGTGTGTGTCCTAATAGCAGGAGACAGCATTATCGAGGACGGTTGTTTTTTGGCCTCTGTACTAGGCCAGACCACTCAAAATATTCTTGAGCAGGCAGCGCAGACTATAACTTTGTCATTTGTTTCAGTAAGTGCTCAGTGAAAATTATCAGGTTTTAACATAGACAAAAAATATTCACAAAACTACACAATGAAACACAAAGAACAGAATAAAGAACCCCTACAGAACTCAATCTATTCAAACTAGACTTAATTAGCTGTTCTGGAAATACACAACCATCCCAATAAGCAAACGCCGCTGAAAAACAGTACAAATGGAACAAATGATTGCACGTTAAAGTTAGGGGGGGGGGGGGTGGAGAGAGAGAGAGAGAGAGAGAGAGAGAGAGAGCCTGTCCACAGAGCTAAACTGCAAACTGGTTCTGGACTGAACTGCTCACCTCGAGAGCTGACCGCTCCCCTTTCATTGTACCTTTAATCACAAAACCGTTCAATCTCTGTACCAAACCAATCACCTTGGAGCCGAGAACTATTTACGACGCCTCTGAAAAAATATTTAAGGACACAGTATCTTTGAGAAAAGGAAGCTTTTAGACAAAAGGGACCAGCTTTGTGACACTGTGCACGGTGGTGTTCCACAGGGACTTCTGCTCAATCCATTTTTGTTTTGACATTTAGACAAATGATTCAGATGAGAATTATAGAAGGCGTTGTTAGAAAGATTGTGGATGAAACCAAGTTTGGCTATATAGTGGACAGTGAAGATTACATAGGGACCATGATCAAATGGCTTGATGAATCTGAAGAGTTGTACAGCACCGAAGCAAACACCTTTGACCAACTCGTCCATGCCAACCTGATTTCTGAAAGTAATCGTGCCCTACTTGGGGTGGTGCATTGGCTCAGTGCTTAGCACTACTGTCTCACAGTACCAGGGACCTGAGTTTGATTGCTGGCACAGCTGACTGACTGTGTGGAGTTTGCACATTCTCGCTGTGTCTGCGTGGGTTTCTTCCCACAGTCCAAAGTTGCGCAGCTTATGTCAGTTGGCCATGCTAAGTTGCACATAATGTCAGGTGCATTAGTCGGGGTGAATGTGGTGAGATGGTTCTGGGTGGGTAACTCTTCAGAGAGTTGGTGTGGACTTGTGCTACACTGTAGGGAATCTAATCCATTTGCCAGCAATTGGAAAATATCATTCTAAATCCTTCCTATCAATATATCCATCTGGGTGCCTTTTAAATGTTGTAATTATACCTACCTCCATTACTTCTTCTGGCAGTTCATGATGTACACACTCCACATTCTGAGTGATAATGTTGCCCCGACGTCACTTTAAAATCTTTCCCCTCTCACATTAAATCTATGCCTTCTAAATGTGGACTTCCAAGCATGGGGAAAAGATCTTGACTATTCACCCCCTATGCATGCACTTCATGAATTTATAAACCTCTAGAAGGTGCAAATATGTCTCCCACCCAAGGTCTGTGCTTTCAGGCATCCGGGGCTTAAATTCTGAAATTCAATACTGACACCTCTTCCATCTCGATCAAACCACAATTTTAAAATCATTTTAGACAATGTGTTCAGACATATTATTAAACACCACTAGTTGGATGAGTTGGCCTCCAGTTGGCCCTATAGGGGCCAGAGGTAGGGACACTACCACCACTCCACAATAGCCCCAAAGGTTGCAGCATTATTCTCCTGTGTGTTCGTTCATCAGCCTATTCTGACATGCTGCACCTGAATCCAGACAATCTGGTCTCGAGCTCGGGACACTTCCAGGGAAGTTCAGGAATTGGAATAGAATCCAGAGCTCTGCCTCCGAGGCAGGGATACTACCGGCTGCACAAAATCTAAACCATGCCCAAATTTCTAACTTTAAATGCCAGCTTCCAGATCGGTATGGATTCTTTGAAATCTGGTTCACTCTACTGAATTACCCAGTTAAAATAATAACGTTCTTAAAAAATGCAAGGTACTTGCCTCGACTGTAGGATGTCGAGTTTATATGCTCTGCCTTCGAGATAAACTATGAACATCTTTAAATACTTGTCTATTATTTCCAGATTAAATGGCTATTATCTGTAGGCTGCAATATGATGGAATGACATCCTCCAGACACACACTGCACTATGAAGGATCTCGAATAAATATCAACACGGAACACCAGAGACAAAAACAGAGCTTACTTTCTGGCCTGAAACACCGATCACTGTTTCCCATCTCTAACGTGTGACTGCCCTCTTCCTAAAACCAGTAAATGATACAAGGTAACTGATTATTTTCCAGCCTTTCTTCCCCAGTATTCTCACTCACTGGGCTAAATTGCAGATGGAGTTTAATGTTGATAAATACAAGGTATTGTACGTTGGTAAAACAAACAAAAAAAAACACATATACAATTAAATGTTGAGCCATTGGTAGTGTTGTAGAACAGATCAACCTGGGGTTTCAGGCATAATTCTTTGAAGTTTGCTTCATATGTAGACAGGATGGTTATGAAGGTGTTTCACTTGATGTTCTTCATTGTATAGACATAATCATAGAGATGTACTGAACGGAAACGGACCCTCTGGTACAATCACCTTGGAGCCGAGAACTATTTCATGTCGACCTGAATTGACCTCATCTTGTCAATTTTGCCAACACCTGCCCATATCCATCTGAACCCTTCCTATTTATATACTCATCCAGATGCTTCTTTTTAAATACTTTACCTTAACCAGCCTCTGGCAACTAATTCCATACGCATACAACCCTCTAAGCATAAAAATTGCCACTGTGGTTCCTTTTAAATCTTTCCCCTCTCATCTTAAACCTATGCCCTCTAATTGTGGACTCGCTTACCCCGGGGAAAAAAAAACATTGTCTATTTACCCAATGCATGCCTCTCATGATTTTATAAACCTCTATAATTCACCTTTCAGCCCCTAATGATTCAGAAAAAACAGCCTCAGACTGTTCCGGCTCTCCCAACAGCTGAAATCCTCCAGCCCTGTCAACATCTTTGTCATTTTTTTCTGAAACTTTCCAAGTTTCACAACATCTTTCCGATAGGAATGAGACTAGAATTGTACGCAATATTGCAAAAGTGGCCTCACCAATGTCCTGCACAGCTGCAACATGGCCTCCCGACTCTTTCACTCAGTGGTTTGAACAATAAAGGAATGCATATTAAACAACTACTTCACTATCCTATCTACCTGCAACTCTACATTCAAGGAAATATGACCCTGTACTCCAAGGTCTCTGTTCAGCAACGCTGTGCAGGACTTTATCATATATAAGTCATGCTCTGATTTGCTTTTTCAAGATTTAGCACCTCGCATTAATCTAAATATACCTCCATCTGCCACTCCTCAGTCCATTGGCCCATCTGAACAAGATTCCATTTTACTCTGTGGTAACGTTCTTAACTGTTCACTACACCTCCAATTTTGATGCCATCTCCAAATTTACTAGCTATATCTCCTATGTTCTCATTCGAATCATTTACATAAATGACGAATAGCAGTGGACTGTCCTTTGAGTACAGGTGTTGGGACGGTATTTTCAGGTTGCACAGGACATCCATGAGGCATGTCCTATAGGACTTTATGCAGTTCTGGTCGCCCTGTTATATCGAGAATATTATCAAGTTCGGGAGAGTTCAGAAGAAATTTATCAGGATATTTCTGGGAATGGAGTGTTTGCATATAAGGACAGGCTCAACAGACTCGGACAGTTTCTACTGGAGTGTAGGAGGCTGAGAATTAACCTTTTAGAGGTTTGTAATATCATAAGAGGTATCGGTAATGTTGAATGGTAGGTGTCTTTTCCCTCGAGTAGGGGATGGTTTTAAGATAAGAGGAGAAAGTGTGTTAAAAGACATGGCGTCATAGAGCTGTATAGCATGGAAACAGACCCTTTGGTCCAACGTGTCCATGGCAACCAGATAGACAAAATTATTCTGCTCCCATTTGCCGGCATTTGGTCAATTTCCATCTAAACCCTTCCCATTCATCTGTCCATCCAGATGCCTGTTAAATGTTGTAATTGTGCCAGCTTCAATACCTTCCTCTGGAGGCTCATTACACATGGACCATCCTCTACGTGAAGATATTGCCCATTAGAGCCCTTTTTTGTCTTTCCCATCCAACCTTAAAGCTTTGCCATCTAGTTTTTGACTGCACTACCTAGGGAAAAGACTTTAGCGATTCAATCTATCCGTTGTACCCATGATTTTACTAACCTCTAACATCAACCCTCCTCCTCTGATTCTCCAGGGAAAACAGGCTCAGCCTCTCCCTGTAACTCAAACCCTCCAATCATGGCAGTGTAAACCCTTCTTGAACCTTTTCGAGTTTGACAACATGCTTCCTACAGAGCAGGGAGACCAGAATTGCATACAGTAATCCAAAAGTGGCCGAACCAAGGTATTGTACAATCGCAGTCCAGTCTCCTAAAGCATATGCACAATGCACTTGACCAATAACATATCAAATACTTTCTTCACTGCCCTATCTACCTGCTAATCCACTTTCAAGGAAGAATAAATCTGTACTCTGAGATCATTTTGTTCAGCAACACTCCCCCGGATTTTACCAGTAAGTGTATAAGTCCTGCCCTGATATGCCTTTCCAATATGCAGCATCTCACATTTATCTAAATTAAACTCTGTCTGCCACTCCTCGGCCCATTGGCCCATCTGATTAAGATCCCGTCGTAATCTGAAGTAACCTTCTTTGCTGGCCACTACACCTCCAATTTTGGTGTCATCTGCAAACGTACTAACTGTCCTATGTTCATATCGAAATCATTTATATAAGTGACGAAAAGTTGCGGACCCAGCACCAATCCCCGTGGCACTCCACTGGTCACAGGCCTCCAGTCTGCAAAACAACCCTCCATCACAACCCTCTGTCCTCTACTCTTGAGCCAGTTCTGTATCCAACTGGGTAATTCTCCCTGTATTCCATGTGATCTAATCTTGTTAACCAGTCTCCATGGGGAGTTAGGTCAAATGCCTAACAGAAGTCCATATAGATCACTTCCAGCGTCTGCCGTCATCAATCCTGTCCGTTACTTCTCAACAAAAGCAAAATCAAATTAGTGAGACATGATTATCCATGCACACCCCCATTTCACGATGCATATAAAGGGCTTTTGTACTGATTTTCGATTTTCCTGTTCGTCAGATGCAGCCTGACCTGCTGTGCTTTTCCAGTAACATTCTCATCTAGACTCTGATCTCCTGCATCTGCAGTCCTCACTTTGGCCTATCCCTAATCAGTCCTTGCCTTTCCAAATGCATTTAAATCCTGTAGCTCATGATTCCCTCCAACACCGTGCCCACCACTGATTTCAGGCTCCCCAATCTATAGTTCTTGGCTTTTTCTTTCCATTTTGTTTAATAGCAAAACTTTAGTCAAACTCATGACTTCCAGCACCTCACCTGTGGCTATTGATGATGACAACATCTCAGCAAGGGACCCAGCAATCACTTCCTTAAATTCCTCCAAATTTATTGAATCCACCTGATCAGGACCTGTGAGGTGCTTCATTTTTTACACAGCATGTGGTTCGTGAAGGGAATGTCCTTTCTGAGGAAGTGATGGATTGTGGGTGAAGTTATAACACTTAAAACACATTTGGTTATGTACAAGAATAAGAGAACATTTGGACAAATCTGGGCCAAGCGCAGGCAGGTGGGACTGGTTTAGCTTGGGATTATGGTCAGCATGGACTGTATGGGCCGAGATGCCTGTTTGCAAGTACCATGGATAACTCGATGAGTCTATGTGTGTTTGCATGTCCAAGTATGTGTCTGCATATTTCTGTTCGTGTTTGTCTATTCCTGTGTGTCTATATATGTCTCTGTTAACCTCTGTTTGCATGTCTATCTCTCTGAGCTTATTACATGTGTTCCTGCATTAGTGTGTGGATCTCTGTCTCTGCATCTCTGTGCAATGGGAACTCTTCTTTTTTTGTTGTGAATCACTGAAACTGGGTCAAAACCACTCTGCCTTCCTCTCCCTTTCCCTCTTTTCTTTAAAATGATACAAGCCCACACTCTTCTGGTCTGGTTTAGGTCTTTTCAATCCTTTCTCACATGTAAGGTTACTCGTAAGAGTAAAACATTAATAATTCCAAGTTAAAGAAAGTGCATTAAAATTAATCTCATCGCCTTGGAAAGTGGCTCACTCGGAATTGCTTGGATATAATTGCAATGGAAATATGCTTTAATGTGTATACTGTGTGTTGGAAATACTACCCAGTGACAAACCATTTCCACATTGCAGAAACAGCGCAGATATTTCTCCACATGAACATGTTCCACTCTGAGTGCCGAAGTACAATGACAATCCTCTCCAAACCAACCTAGTCCGTGCATGTGCGTGTTTGTATGTTCACCCGCGCGTGTATACGTGTGTAAGTGTGTGTGTATGTTTGGTGCAATCAAAATTCAGGTTGTATTGCGCTGTGAATTGCTGCCCTACGTCTCTCCCTCCCAGACTGAATCCCTGATCGTTTACACACTTCAGCATCACGATTACATTGGGGTGTGGGGTGGGGGATCGGGGTGGGGGTGCAACAGAGATTGACAACAACAGAAATCTCCGCAGCTCTGGAATCATCTTTGGACAAAAATGAAAGTTGACATTTTACATTTAGTGATCCTTACTCAGTAACCATATTGGGGGATATTACATCACTTTAAACACCACAGAAAGTGCCAGACCCGCCCCACACGGACACACACACGAATACAGACGCATCGAGGCATTCACTATACATTGACAGTAATACAGACATGGAGAGTGTGTCAATATTTCACTCCCTCTGTCTGGTGTGTGTCAGTATTTTTGGGTGGAAACTGACTGTCGGACAATTTCAATATTTGCAGATACCAAACCTGAAAGAATTGTGAAGTTTGTTGTGGACGGTGTGGAACTCCAACAGGAAAGTTATAAATTAGTGTAGTGTTCAGGTGTATGGCAGATGAGGATCAATACAGCGCAGTGAGGTGGTGCTCTTTAGTACGAAGGACATTGAAAGACAATATAAAATAGGTTGTACCGTTATAAAGGAGGTGCAGGGACAGAGGGGCCAGGGTGTATATGAGAACAGTTTATTGGAGATGTCAGGACAAGTGGGGAGAGCAGTAACTATCACAGATCAGTTTCAGTATCTGAGCGGTTTACAGGAGGAGGTGTAGCAGGAAGTCTCGGTGCTCCCTTCCTGGGAGGTGGTGGTGACGATGTGTTGTAAGCCCACCCTCCTGTCCACCGAGACCGTGGGGATTCCATTTGTACCAGCTCGACACAAAAGGGAGATGGCATCAGGGCCACGGCCTCTAAGTTGTGCCAAGGGAAACAGAACTGCCAGTGGGTTTAAAGTGAGAATTGCCCTTCACTAAACATTACTCCTTACTCGGTCGGTGGGACGTGGATGTTTCAGAATCTCCACACGAGGCGTTCCCATCCTCTCCGGCGCATACCAGGGTCCTCCCCACATGGAGGGGGGGAAGGGGTGAGGGAACGGATATCGGGCACTCCACCACCCGGATAGGCCCTTCCTGTCCTATTCCAGGCTGTTTTCCTGGAATGGGAGAAGGGGAGGGAGGGAGGGAGGGTGGGAGTCGGTACCTCTGTTGTTAATGCTGGTGTAGGTGGGGGGAGATATAGTGAGTTGTCTGGGGGGAGTCAGTCCACAGTATTGTATCCATGCAATGTTGTCGGTGTGTGTGGGGGGGTGTGGGGAATAATGGAGAGAGAGAGAGAGAGAGAGAGAGAAGAAGCTGCAAGCAGCAGTGAGAGCCGTGGAGCGTTAACGTTATTCTGGATCGCTGCTAAAGCAGATATACAGTTAGTGTGAGGGAGCAGAGAGAATATAGTGACCCTTACTCTGGCAGAGCGGGGACGGTTATAGATGCTTGTCCTGTATTGCTAGACGTTTCTTCAGACCGCAGATACTGCACTGAACTAGGTGGGGAGCTCAGACCATGCTCTGTGGGTCTGATAGTGTGACCCTTGCTGGGAAGAGAATGGTCCCCCTCTGTACTACCCCATCCACCAGGACCTCCATGCCCCAGTCGACAAACTGTGGTGGTAATTGCCCCTTATCTGCCATGCTCCGGGTAAACTGTACAAACCAGCTCCGACATCAAAAAAGCTCAACTGTGTGCCCACTGGCCTTTTAAAGATGGCACCAGTGCCAGGGATCACAGAATACCCAGGGGCATCAGTGCGATGGTGAGTAGCTCCAGCCATGATGGATGGGAGAATAGGGCTGGCATTGAATGAGAGGGTCACCATGGGGTGGGGAAGGTAGTTAATGAGTTCGATAAGGTAGCACCAGGAAATTAGCTCGACCTTGTGCAGACAATCCCTCTGTCACACTCAATGAAAATAGTACTGAGATAAATTATTGTTTGATCCAGCCCAGTGAGACGAAGACACTGTTGAGCACAATCCCAGTTATAATGCTGCAGCTGCTTGATCAATGCTCTCCATCACAGAGAAGGAGCTCAACGTCACCTTCCCCTTGGGAAATATGGCAGGGCAGGAGACTGAGGTATCAGTGGGGAAGCACCTTGAGACACATAATCATAATTCTATTAGTTTTAAATTAGAGATGGAAAAGGATAAACTAGGTCTAAAAGGTAATGCTCTAACTTGAAGAAAGGCCAATTTTGATGATATTAGCAAGAACTTCCAAACTGGATTGGAACAGATATTCGCAGTTAAGGGGCCAGCTGAGAAGAGGGAAGCCTTCAAAAAGGAGATGTCAAAATCACAGAGACAGTCTGTCCCTGTTAGGGTGAAGGGTAAGGCTGATAGGTTGAAGGACTGCTGGAGGATGGGAGAAATTGACTGTCTGGTCATGGATAAGAGGGAAGCAATGTCAGCGAGGGAGAGCAGGAGTCAAGGTTTTTTTCAGTACTCATTCACGGCTTGAGGTTATCACTGGTTGGACCTGCATTCATTACCCATTACTAATTGCCCAGCGGGCAGTTACGAGTCACATTTCAACTCTCCCTCCCACTCTGTCGAGGACATGGAGGTCCTGGGCCTCCTTCACCGCCGCTCCCTCACCACCAGACGCCTGGAGGAAGAAAGCCTCATCTTCCACCTCGGAACACTTCAACCCCAGGACATCAATGTGGACTTCAACAGTTTCCTCATTTCCCCTTCCCCCACCTCACCCCAGTTCCAAACTTCCAGCTCAGCACTGTCACCGTGACTTGTCCTGAGTTATCCTACCTGCCTATCTTCTTTTCCACCTATCCACTCCACCCTCTCCTCCTTGACCTATCACCTTCATCCCCTCCCCCACTCACCTATTGTACTCTATGCTACTTTCTCCCCACCCCCACCCTCCTCTAGCTTATCTCTCCACGCTTCAGACTCTCTGCATTTATTCCTGATGAAGGGCGTTTACCCGAAACGTCGATTTTGCTGCTCCTCGGATGCTGCCTGAACTGCTATGCTCTTCCAGCACCACTAATCCAGTTACGAGTCAGACACATTGTTGTCGGTCTGGAGTCACATGTAACTCAGGCAGTTTGCTTCCTTCAAGGCCATCAGCGAACCTGATGGGTTTTTCCAAAAATCGAAAATGGATTCATCATCGTCATTTGGCTCTTAATTCCAGATTTGAAGTGACTGTCGAGAAGGGTCTAAAGCCAGTAGGAGTATACATAAGAGGGAAATCCAGAGGCCATAAAGGGTACATGAAATAGTTCTGGCAAGTAGGGTTAAGGAGAATCCAAAGGGACTCTACACATACATTAAGGAAAAAAGAATAGTTCAGGAGAGATTTGGGCTACTTAAAGATCAGCAAGGTTGCCGATGTGCAAAACCGCAGGAGATGGAGACGATACTGAACAAGCATCATGCGTCAGTATTCACTGTGCAGAAGGATATGGAAGCTAAAGAAATTTGGAAATAAACCGTGACATGTTGAAAAGTGCCTGTATTACAGAGAAGGAGATGCTGGAGTTCGTAAACCCGTAAAGGTGGGAAAATCTTCAGGACCTGATCAGATGTACCCGAGAACTCAGTGGGAAGTGAGTGAAGTGATTGCTGGGCCCCTTGCTGCGATATTTGTATCATTAATTGTCACAGATGAGGTACCGTAAGGTAGAAGGTTTGCGAACTTGGTGCGATTAATGACAACACTTAAGAAGGATCATAAGGAAAAGCTAGTGAACCAGACTTCCGTGGAGCAAGCTGTTGTTAAGGATTATGAGGCACAAGGTTTGCATGGATTTTGAAAAGCAAGGGCTGATAAGTGATAGGTAACATGGCTCGAAGCATGGAAAGTTGTATCTCACTAAATTGACTGAGTATGTTTGAAGAAGTGACTAAGACGATTCATTGAGGCAGAGGTGTATATTGTTGATATGGAATTCAGTAAGGCATTTGACAACTCCTGCATGGTAGATTGGTTAACAAGTTTAGTTCATATGGAATACAGGGAGAACTAGCTATAGGTATACAGAATTAGCCCGAAGGCAGGAGACAGAGGGTGGTGGTGAAGGATTGTTTTTCGAACAGGAGGGTTGTTACCATTGGTGTGCTACAAGGGTAAGTGCTGGCTCCACTGCTTTTCACTATTCACATAAATCATTTGGATGTGATCATTGTAGGAATAGTTGCTAAGTTTGCAGATGAAACCCAAAATGATGGTGCAGTGGACAGCAAAGAAAGTTTACCTCAGAGTACAATGGAATCTTGATCAGATGGGCACATGGGCTGACAATGGGAAGGTGGTTTTTAATCTAGATAAATGGGAGATGCAAATTTTGGAAATACAAATCAGGGCAGGACATGTACACTTCATGCTAACGTCATGGGGAGTGTTGCTGAACAAAGAGACCTTGGAATGCAGGTTCATAGTTTCTTGAAAGTAGAGTCGCAGTTAGGTAGGATAGTGAAGAAGTCATTTGGTATGCTTGCCTTTATTGGCCAGTGCTTTGACTATATGAATTGGGTGGTCATCTTGCTGCTGTACAGCGCATTACTTTGGCCAGTTTTGGAGTACTGCATTCAATTCTGGTCTCCTTCTTTTTGGAAATATATTGTGAAACTTGAAGGGAGTCAGTAAAGATTTACAAGGATGTTGCCAGGATTGGAGCTATAGGGAGATTGCGAGTAAATTGGGTTCTCACAAACTTTGATGATTGGGTTATTTTATTCCTGTAGCGTGAGGAGCATGTATAGTGTCCAAAGCCAAGTTCTTTTTCCCCAAAACGAGAGGGCATGGATTTCTGATGAGAGGGAAAAGATTTTAAAATGAACTAAGGAGGAACTTTTTCCCACAGAGGGTGGTGCATGTGGGGAATGAGCTGCCAGAGGAGGTGGTGGAGGATTTTTACAATTATAACATCTGTATGATATTTGGATGGGTACATGAAGAAGAAGGGTTTACATCGACATTGGCCAAACGTGATTAGTTTAATTTGGGGTATCCCATCAGCATGGTCGAGTTAGTCTGAAGCATCTTATTCTGTGCTGTGCATCTCCGAGACTCTGACTCTATCTGACCTTGCACTGATATCGTATTAATTCATCATTCCCGGACATGCTAACCTATGTTGCTAGATATGATCGAAATGTCTTCATTACAGCATTCTGAAACCTGTAAACATATCCTTCCAAAACACTGGCTCAGAGTCTCTCTCCCACTGTCTATTTCCCAAATCCCTCCCATTTGTTGGTGTTTAAACTGCTTCCCCACCATCTAGTTTTAATTGTCCAGTTTCAATGTGACTCACTGTCCTATATCTTTTCCTGCCCTTGAATGTTGCTCACTCAAGAGCATCAGCTTCCAACACTAAGAAGCTTGGAAGCAGTGTTCAAAAAAGCATTGCTTGCGTTTTCTTTGACTTCGCAGTGTCCTGCCCTGTGCTTCATGTTGGATAATTAACAGTTTTGAGACAAACCTTTGTAACTTGCTCTGTGCGTATTCATTGAACGCCTGTGTTAATTACTCTCTGCTACTCATATGCTCAGTAACATCAGGAATCCTCACAACTGTTAGTGATTCAGACCAGGCTTCTCATTTGCCTTTGACTGAAATTTGACTTAACTCTAGTTTTTATACGTTCGGGGATTGTTTTCTGGAGGCTGTGTTTTAAGTTGCTGTGGAAATTCAGGAAGACCAGAGGCTTTGGATGAAACATGGTGACTGTAGTTACAGTATCTGGATCTGCAACATGACCAACAAATGGAGCAGAGGCTGCAGAGAGGGGAATCTCTGTAAAATGGGATGAGGGAATCACAATCAGATCAGCCATGGTTTTGAAAAATGTTGGAGCAGGATTGAATGGTTCGCTCATGCAACTTATTCAGATATTCCTGTTAGTAACAAGCCAATTTCCCTTTTCTCCCAGTGTCCAAGACTGGTGGGTAGTGAGTCACCTCCTCCTATTCCTGGGGAATTGAAATCTGGGGCCTCACTAGCCTCCAGGTTTCCCTGTATCCCAGTCTCGAACAATTGAGTGACTGCCTCCTGTTCCTATGTTCCGGAATCGAGCAGTTGAGTGTCTACCTCCTGTCCCTGTGTCCCAGTCTCGAACAGTTGAAAGACTGTCTCATGTCTCTGTGTCCCAGTCTCGAACAGTTGAAAGACTGCCTCCTGTTCTTGTGTCTCAGTCTCGAGCAGTTGAGTAACTACCTCCTATATCTCCCTGTTCCTGAGCAGCAGTTTCATTGCTCTGAATGATGTCACAAGGTTATTAAAGGACTTGATAACAGGGAATTTCAAATTTGGAGCAGCATTACACAAAGATATCTGGAAACGTCTCCTCCAAACATTTTATGCAGCTGTTGTTTTATTCCTGTCTCCTTTTATAAACAGGGTGAATCGTATACAACAGTGCAGTATTCCCACAATACTCCCACATACAGGGAAGACAGATTATAAAGATTGAAAGATTTATGGTCTATCCCTCAGCAACCCTCATCCATTCCATCCAAACCAAGTAAATGTTCCCTTTTATTGTGTTATGTAAAATGATGTAAGGAACTGGTTAACTGAAACTGTTTATTTGGTGACTGTGACTAATGTCAGTCTCCGTGGATTCTAATTATTCCAGTGGAGGGTTTCCATCTTTCCATGATAAAAAGGCTCCATTCAATATGTTATCCCATGGTATGGGCGGGAGTATCACCGAAAGCACTAACAGGGATCGACTTCTCCAGAGAGAAGGAGAGATCAGAAACTGAGAATATTAGACTGGAAAGTTCCAACAGTGGATCAGAATCTGAGAACAATAGACTGGAATGTTCCAACAATGGACAGGAGGTTATCCTATTATGTTTGGATTCTTTCCACATATTGGTGGCCATTAGCATCGCAGATCAGATATGCACTTTACATTATTCAATGTTTTTATTATCCTATACTGTCTATTGTTGGTGTCCCTGGGAAGGTTTCACTGTCGATTTATTATTTGCACTAACCATGTGCGAATGTATTAGTGATCTTTTCATTTACTCTACTCTGTAAGTATTCACGCTCCAAACCACAACCAACAACAGTGAACTTGTTCATTCTTTCTCTCCTTCTTTAGTTCTGGTACTGGGCCTTCTTGGTTGACCTACTCACTTACTGGTATGAACCAGGATTCATTGCATCACTGCCCTTGCTATTTAAATATTATTGAAAGCCTCGAGGTCACTGTCTTCTGTTCTGGATGCAAACTCCATTTCCTTCCACTGACTCCATCTCATCCCTGGCCAATAACTGAGGCTGAAACAGATGAGTCACAACTACGGTGATCCCTTTGGCCCCAAGGTGATTACTGACACCATATCCTGACCATTCCTAATTTTAACTAGTGACAACTGCAGATTATACTTCACTGGATCATCCCATCTGCTGTTTGAACCTTCAGCTATGAAACACAGTCTTAATAAAGCCAATGATCTGCTGCTGCTTAACCAAATCTGAGTCGGTATTCCATGGCTTGTATCTAAACGCAGACCAAAATCCCATCATTCCTGTATGGATTGCTTTATATTGTTGTTGGGTCTGGCAATGCCTTTACTTTAATATTCACAAGCACGTCGTCACCTCTGTCTATGACACGGTCCTCAGTCTCCCTCTGTTAATGACACAAAGCCCTGTCAGTTGTTCACATTTAAGCTGATTTTCTCTATGTCTATTCTCTCTCAAATAGTAATTTACAAGTCTACTGCCACCAACAAACAAACACACACACACACACACACACACACACAAACACACACACACACACACACACACACACACACACACACACACACACACACACACACACACACACAATCTCTTGCCTTATATTTCGGCAGTGGAGATACAGAGCCATGCATTTGTGGGAGCCCATTTACTGTCACTCACTGCATGGGTTACACATCTTCCCGTACAAGACATTTCTGTTGTGCAAGTATAGTAGCAATATACTGGCAAAGGTTTGCAATGATCCCCATGCTGGGCAGGTAATTCAGTTTATAGAGTAGTCCACGAGCATGGTGTGCATAGCTCTCCATTCTGGCTGGTCCCTTGTCCCAGTTTATGGTGTCTAGGATGGTACTGTAAGGCAGATTCACAATTTGATGTAACTAACCATTTCAACTGATCTGGCAATAATTTTATTGAATGCTCTCATTCTTGTGATTGGACCCACCATTGTCTCACTTCTCCAGTTACTCCCACTCCCCCGTCTCCTTATCCATATTTTCACAACATATTATCAGTTAATTAATTGTATGTTTTTCAGTACCTTTCCCTGGTGTTTTTTTTTTTGGCTCCCGAGTGTATCGAGTGCTGGAATTGTGAAGCTCAGAAACAATGAAACAGCATGTGGCGGGCTGTTTCTCCAAGTTGGAAAGGGGGTCTGAGCAGTATTGAGACACGTCTTTGAAACTTGGTCTGTGCCTGACCACTGAAAGCCTGTGTTTTTCCCTCTTACATGATTGTGCGGTTCATCACATGAGGAAACCCCTCGAGTAATATTCTCAAGTAACAGGTCTCTTACTTGCAGCTGAGGGGCTTCTGACTGACTCCTGTTATGGAAAGGTTAGTGAAGGGGCTGGGGATGGTTTTCTGGAGGTTGTATTGTGAGCTGCCTCAGATATTCAGGGAGACCTGAGGATTTGGTGATCCACCTCTGGATGGAGCATGGGGAGTGTAGTTACAGCATCTGGATCTGTAACATGAACATCAAATGGAGCAGAGACTTCAGAGACGGGAAGCTCTGAAACCACATCATGTGTGGGGGGAAAGGGATCTGTTAAATCTGCATGTGTTTTAACGAGGAGACACACATCCTTTCCCTCTCCCCTTTAAATACACCCATGCAAATTCGCCAGCTCCTCCACACACACAAACACACTTCCCCTCTCTCACATGCACACACACACACACTCCCCTCTCTCACACGCACGCACACCCTCTCTCTCCCTCCCAAAGACTCACATACTCCCCTCACTCTCTCACAAACACACACACTCTCTCTCCATCCCACAGACACTCCACCTTGTTTTCAAACACACACATGCACGTGCATGCAAACACAAAGACACATCGAAACACACACACACACACGGACACACACACACACACACACGCATTTAATCTGTAAGATGAATTTTCATTTGCTGGCTTTTATTTCCAGATGCATTATATTTTCTCAAAAATATACAATTTGTAGACAGTCAGTCAATGTGATATTTTATGAATTCCTAAATTGGAAATAAACCTAGTCTGATTCCAGGTGAAGACACATACAGAACCCAAACAAGACTACATGCCTAAAATACGCTGTCTTACTGGAAGGGTCACCTCCTTTACATTGATAATACCTGAAGGTATCTCCAGGCAGGAGTTGAAAGGAACTCTGGAATTTGCATATTCATCAATCAAAACCTGTATCTCCATTCTACCCGAATTAAGATTTAGCAGCCATCTGAGATGTGTTCAATTCATGTGCATGTGTTGTATAAGCCTTTCATCTTTTCCGAATAAATTTTGTGCCTAAGATCTTCTCTCTCTAACACCTGACAAAGGAGCAGGACAATGAAAGCTTGTGTTTTCAAATAAACCCGTCAGACTAGAACCTGGTGCCATGCGATTATTGACCTTACTCAACCCAGTCCAAAGCTAGCAGCTCCATATCATGGTTTTTATTGGTTAGCCATTTTTTCTCCAAGCAAATAAATTGTCCCAACACCATGTGCTCTTGTCTTGCAAATTAAGCTTTCGTCAAGCATGTTCTGCATTGCTTTCTTGAAGTCCAGATATAATACATCTTTCAGATCCCCTTATTCAACGTTTTTGTCATACATCTTAATACGAAAAGGTTAGGAAAATCATTCAAAGATGATTTATTCTTAATAAAGCCATGTCGACTTTGATGGATTGTGGTTTGACTTTCAAAGTCTCCTGTTGTTGATTCCTTAATAACAGATTCGAACAATTTGTCTTCAGTCCCAATCATTTGCTCATACCTTTCCATTCCCGAGTGAAGTTGGTTATTCTAAGTTCTTCCTTTTCCATAACCTTGACAGTCCGTTTCAATTCCTGTGAAATAGGCATGAGGCTGTGAAAGATCGGCTCCAATTGCTGTGTGAGGGGCATGGGTGGCTGATTGGACTCATTCTGTTCCTGCTTTACACACAAGATGGGCTGAATGTCCTCCTGGTGTTCCTACACTATACCTTCGATGTCTTGCATATCCTGCGCCTGTTCCTGACCAAGCAGCTTCTGATATCATTGTCCTCATCCTGATGCACAATGACAAGTTTGGAGACTTATGGAATCTCCCTGCTGTTATGCCACATTTTGAGTGTTGAATTGAGCAGGCAGGTTGCGTTGTCCACGGTAGGTAGCTCAGTGGTTAGCACTGCTGCTTCCCAGCACCAGAGATCTGGTTCAGTTTCAGTTTCGGTTCACTGTTTGTGTGGATTATGCACATTCCCCCAAGCCTGCAAGGTGTACCTGTCGGGTACTGCAGTTTCCTCCCAAAGTCCCAAGATGTGCCAGTTAGGTGCATTAGACATGGAAAATGTGAGGTTGCAGAGATTGGGTTGGGAAGGGGGTTAGGGAATGCGGTTTGTATGGTATGGCCTTCAGAGGATCAGCGTGGAATCGATGGGTCAAATGGTCTGCTTCCACACCATAGGGATTCTATGATTAACACCTTTATTGCAGAAATCAGTTGACGGAATCATATCTGAGTTAATACCAATAGCCTTTCTTAGTGAGGAGATTAAATCTGTGCACATTACTCCAGAAGTGATCTCACTAAGTCCCTGTACAGCAGCAGCCACACTTTACCAGCCTGCTGTAAGGTTCCTACTCAGGTTAGAGCAGGCTCAGCTGTCACGGGAATACACAATTTTGTTGAAAATGAATGGTGTGCTGACCTTCATTTCAGGATATTTTGAGTACAGGAGTAAGGGTGTCTTACTGCAGCTGTACAGGCCCTTGGTGAGACATCATCTCAAACATTGTGCAGCATTGAGTGCAGTTTTGGTCTCCATACCTAATAAAGGACAAACCTGACATTGAGGGAGAGCAGCGAAGGATGACCTGACTGGTCTCTGGAATGACAGGCTTGTTGTGGGAACAGAGTTTGAGGCGACTGTGTCTGTATTCCTTGAGGTTTAACAAAATGGGTGAACTATATAAAACTCTGACATGGCAAGACAGATTGGAAGCAGGGATGATAATTCCCCTGGGTGGGATGACCAAAACACGGGCTCACAGTGTTGGGTACAGACAGGCCAAAGTGCGTTGAGATGAGACTAAATGTCTGCACTCAGAGATTGGTGAACTTGGGGAATTATTTCCCTGATCAGGCTGTGAAAGCTAAGGTACTGAATATAAATAAGGATTTCAAGACACAGAAGGGATGGGGATAGTGCAGGAGTTTGGTTGTGGAGGTATAGACTCAGCAATAATTACAGGCAGTTATCCAATAATGTGGCAGCTGTATTCCTGTGGAACACCGTGTTATAGAAAACGGTGCAATATCAATAATGGGGCCAATGGGAAAAAGAGACTTCGGTGCGAACCCCCAAAACTACCAGTAAAAATGAAAACAAAAATAATAGTCAGCCGAACACAAACAATAGCACAGGCTACATAAATATTTAAACTGTGTATTGTAAGGAGTTAGTGCAGTAAATGTCACACTTTAACACTACAGTCACTGACTACAGCACTGTCCCTTTCACCAAGATCTTCGCCAGAAAGCGCGGGAGCTAACTGACCACGTGATGCCGATGCGTCATTCCAGTTCTCTCCAAGATATTCCCCTTCCAGTTTGAAATAAAATTCCTTCTAAATGTAGGCCATAAATTCCACATTCAGGCTCAGTTTCAAGGCTTGCAGAGCGGATTACAGACCAGCTTTATCTGAACACACTGAGGGTGCATTTGGCAGACAGAGGGATCCTGAGGCTGGGATTTACTGTTCAGCTGGTGCCAGAGACTGACTCCCATAACAGTGAACGGGAGCTCGCTTTATAAAGAAAGGGGCACAATACACGAAATGTGTTGCAGCGAAATTGCGTTTAATAAACTCACCTTTACTGGATAACTGCCTGTATATTGACTGGAGGATCAAAATTGATGGACCAAAGGGAATGCAGTAATTCCTATTTTATATGTTCCGATGATTAACCATACTAAAGGATATGAACACTGTGTGGGGAAAACTGAATTGAGGAGATGTTCACCATGAACTAGAATGGAGGATGCTCAGTGTGTTGCATGACGTACTCCTTTCCCAATGTTTCTGTGCAGTCTGTGGGAAAGCTCTGTAAATGTTGCCACCAGCTCCGAGATGTTAGGAAGGAGGTCTCTGCAGGGTCAATAGGATAGTGTTTCCAGATCCAATACTGAGGCTGGTGCTGGGTGATCTGTGTTGTTTTATTCTTCAAGGCCTCGGAGCAGTTTGATACAATAGAGTGTCTTGCTTGGCCGTTTCCGAGACCATTGAAGAGTTTATCACATGTCTGTGTGTCTGGAGTCACTTTTAGGCTAGACCAGGAAAACACGGGAGATTCACTTCCTGAAAGGACATTGAGGAAGGAAATTGGTGTTTACAATCGACATTGGCTTCAATATCACTGTTAATGACTCCAGGTTTTACATCTCGATATTTTATTAATTATAATTTCCACCAGCTGCCAGAGCATTAGCCTGGTCTGGATTATTAATCCAGTGATATTTCTACAATAGCACCATCTCCACATGGGGACCTATCAGAAACTACACTGAGCTGGTTACTTCTGTGCTACTTGACATCTCTGTCAAAAAGAACTTCCACCAATGTGACTATCGTGACAGGACTCAGGGCGTGGTAAATGGTCAGACTGTAGTCATTCCCTTGTTATGGGATTGGACATAGCTGAGTTATTTTCCATGTGGCCAGGGTGATGTCAGAATTGGAGCTGGAATGAAACAGTTTCCCCAGGGTCATGGCTTGTTGGGCAGCACAAGTCTTCAGTCCGAATGCAAGAATGGTGTCTGGGCCCATTGCCTTTGTCGTATCTACTGTGTTCAGCTGTTTCTTCATGTCACATGCAGTGAATCAGATTGACTAAAAACTGACATCTGTGATTCTGCGGGCAGCATGGCGAGGGTGAGGTGGATCATCAACTCAACACTTCAGGCTGAGGATGGTGCAGAAAATACAACCATGTCTTTTACACTGATGGACAGGGCTGTCCTGTTATTTAGGATGGTGATATTTATGGAGTCCTCTCCTCCAGTGAGTTGTTTAATAGTCCATCGACATTTATGTCTGGATGTGGCAGCACTGCAGAACTTCGATCTGATCTGTTAGTCTTGGGATCATTTCGCCCTCTGTATCAGATGTTGGTCCTGCTGTTGCGAATAGCTCTAATGGATTGTCCTCAGGTTTGGGTACACATGGTTCCGACCCTGTCATGTTCACCCGCACTCATCGCTGAACCATAGATCAGCTTGATGGTAATGGTAAGCTGAGGGATTATCCTGGCGAAAATGTTACAGATTGTAGTTGAATACAATTCTGCTGCAGCTGTGATTCTACCGCACCACATGAATGTGCACTTTGAGCTCCAATATGTTCAATTCAATTCTACTGACTATCCCCCAGTTTACACCAAGACCCATTCACCCATCAGCCCTGTACTCAGTGTCTTAACCTGGTGTCTGATGTGGTAACACTTCCATTTTCCTATTCCCATTGGGCTGAGGGTCTCTTTCTGGTGTCACGCCTCCAATTTGTTACTTTACTCAAATCCCTTAACATATGCATCTGAATCTTTTCCATTCCCCCCCAATGCCATCTTCTGTGTTTGATGTGAATGTGTTCCCCTCTGTTTCTCTCCCTGACCAAGATTAAGAGCTCTGCAGTGTCAGTGATGCCAGCTTTATGTAGTTTCAGATCAAGGAATTTGTGCACCTTGCATTATCGGTTACATCCCAGTGTATTCTGTGTGAGACAGAGCGTTTGAGCAGCTTTAACACACGTCTATTGAACTTGTTCAAAAACAGAAATTGCTGATGAAACTCAGCAGATCTGGCATCATCTCGTGGTGTGAAAGCAGAGTTAATCTTTCAGGACCAGTGAACATTCTACAAAACTCCCATTTTTTCCAGCAATTTTTGCATTTTTATTTCCAGTATCCATAGTTATTTGTTTAATTGAAAACTTGTTCTGAGCCTATTCATTTCTAGAGAAACTCAACAGGTCTGGCATCATCTGCAGAGACAGAGAAACAGAGTTAGCCTTTCAAGTCCAGTATGACACTTCTTCAGAACTGAAAAAGGATTGGAAAATGAGCTTTATAATACCTTGACAGATGTGGGGAGTAGGTTGACAGGTAAAAGAGGGTGTGGCAAAAGATAAACATGCTTTTAGTAGTGGTGAACGAGAAGACCGTGTGAAATAGCTTTAAATTAAGATGTGAATAGGGAAAAGGGTTTCTCTTTATTGAGTGAATAATAAAGAAGATACAACCACACAAGGTCATAGGGAGGCCAGGAGGGAGATTGTACGGAAATTGGAGAACAGTTATAATGGGGTCAGACTGTGAAATTATGAAATTGTACATTAACTTCTAAAGGCTGTAACGTACCAAAGTGTAAAGTGCGTTACTCGAGCTTGGGTTGTGCTGCCTTGGAACATTGCAGCAGCCCAGGGCTGAAATGTTAGCATGAGAGCAAGGTAAGTTATTGAAATGGGAAGCAATGAGAAGGTCAGGGTTATTTCTACAGACAGAGTGGGTGTGTTCCTCAAAGCAATCTCTATTTGGTCTCGCCAATATAAAGAGATTGCATTGTGAGCAGCCATGATAGGAGATCAGATTGAAAGGTTACAGGTGAAATGCTGCTTCACCTGGAAGCTATGCTTGGGGCATTGGACAGTGAGGAGGGAAGAGATGAATGGACAAGTGTTGCAGCTTCTACAAATGCATGGGATGGTGCGATGGGGGAGTGGGGAAACGTTCGGGGTGATGGACAGTGACACAGAGGGAACGGTCGCTGTGAAATACTGACCGAGGACGGGAGGGGAAGATGTGTTTGATGATGCTGTCCTGCTGGAGATGGAGGAAATGGTGTAGGATGAATATGTGAATGTGGATCCTCGTGCAGGAGGAAGTGTGGACAAGGAGGAATCTATCATTGTTCTGGGATGGAGGGGACGGATTGAGGGCAACACTGTGGGAGATGGGACAGTCATAGCTGAAGGCCCTGTCCACCAGAATTCGGGGATTTCTGGTTTGATGGAAAAGGAGGTCACGTTAGACACAGCTCACAGGAATGTGGCATCGTCAAACAGAAACAACAGAGATGGAGAACCTTGGAGAATGGAGTCAGCCTCCGCTGATCTTGTGTTCAGCCACAGGCAGAAGTTCCTTCTGAATGATAGAAAAGAACTAGGCATCTAATTTGAGGATTTCTGTCTCACATCTGGTCTGAAGCGGAATGTGAAAATAAAAACAGAGGAAGGTCAGTGAGTATACGTGAGCAGACATTCAAGCAGATATCCCAAACCGCTCAGTAACTATTGTTTCTGTTCAAAAAGAAGAACTCGATAAGCAGGTGAGCCACCCATGGTTGACAAAGGCTCTCAAGGATACTATGGATGATCATGAGTGGAGGGCCAGATTTAGGATGTTTATTTCAGGGACCAGAAGCAGTTGCTGGGTATGAATTTCAGCTGTGCTTCCTGAATTCCCCCCAGAAACCGCTGCCATTGCTGTTCCATCTTCTTCCCTGCTCGTGTCCCCTTCCTGATTCCAGGTTCTCCCTCTCAAATTACAGAGTACATTCTCTTACATTATGCTCCCTCCCCACTTCACCTGAAACTCTTTGTTCAAGTCTACCTACTCTGCAGTAGCATCAAGCTGCGTTTTGGCTGTCACTTTGCCTCTGGTCTCAGTGTGGCTCGGCCTCTCCATTCATGCTGGTTTACACCTCCCACTCACATCTCACTCAGGAAAGTTTCCTTCTTTGAGTAAACCTTATTGAAGACCCCTCTCCCCCTTTGCACTGAATTCACACTGTGATCCAAATTTCAAAAGTATACTCAGCCTTCATCTCACTCTGCTAAAGGTAGACGCTGACCGTGTGGTACAAGAATTCCCCTTCTTATATGGTTCAGACCAGTGATGCGCTTTCACTGTAGAGATCATCACCCCATTTGGACAAAGCAATTCAGATGTTTGACCTCTTATTGGTACTCGTAACAGTTTCCTGCTGCCTTAGTATTATAACATGGAGAAAAATAAATCGCAGTATGAAGTTTGGGCTGAAGGTTATTTACCTGTCATATGAATACTGTTTCAAATTTGCAGTGCTTTATCTTGAAATGCTTGTTCGTAAAGTTAGTGTCAGATAGAATGTAGGAGGTTGAGGGGTGACATTGTAGAAGTTTATAAAATCATGAGAGGTATGAATAGAGTGACCAGCCAATGTCTTTCCCACGGGATGGGGGAGTTCAACCATAGACGGCAGAGGTTTAAGGTGAAAGAGGGGAGATTTGAAATGGACGAAGGATCAATGTTTTCACACAGAGGCTGATGTGTGTATGTGGAATGAGTTGTCAGAGGAAGAGTGGGAGATGCAAGTACAGCTACAACATTTAAAACTCATTAGGACAAACATATGAATGGGAAAAGTTGAGAGGCATATGGAGAAAGTGCAATCAGATGGGACTAGCTTAGTTTGAAAAACCTGGTCAGCATGGACAAGTTGGACCAAATGGTCTGTTTGTGCGCTATATGACTGTATCAATCTAGAAAGCGAGGAGAAGGGGAGAAAAGACATGATGTAGTAAATTGGCAAGAAATACAAAAACAAGCAGCACGATCTTTTCCGAGCATATAAAAAAAGTTCAAGATGAGTGTGTGATCTTAGGTGAAATTAATTAGGAAAGCATACTGACGATAATTGGTGGGTGTGACTGAAGAATTGGCTACAGGGAGCAGACAGATAATTTACACCCGTGTTTTACATCTTTCCTCACAGGGGAAGGTACAGTAAGTATTTCAAAGATGTAAACAAAATGGTAATAGGAGGGAAGTTCTTGAACTGTCTCCAACAAAAGGAACAAGAATTTTCTAACAGATAAGAGTAAGAGTAGACAGGCCAGCAATAATTCATAGCTGGTTTTAAAAGAAGTGGTCACAGTCTTGTGGTCATGGCGTCATCTCTATCAGATGTTAGTTCTGCTGTTTGTTAATTTAAGCAGTAAGTGCGGTCGCTTGAATGGGTTGTCATCAGGTTTAGGTACACACAGTTCTGACCGTGGCATGTTCACCCACACTCATCACTGAACTGGAGATCGACTTCATGTTAATGGTAGACTGAGACATTATATTGTGGTTGAATATAATTCTGCTGCTGCTGCTGCTGCTACGACAACTGCTATGATTTACGACATCACATGATTATTATCTCCAATACAATTCTGCTGCCTGTCCTCATTCGCATGGGGACACGGTCGTCCTCCTCCTCTGTACACAATGCCCTATCACAGTTTCTCATGTGGGAACACTTCCTTTTTTAAAAATTCTCATCCTGTTTGGGTATCTTCATGATGCCATGCCTCCAATTGTCGCATTCCTCAAAAGCATTTAACGTTTTCACCTGAATATTTTCCCCTCCAGTAATGCCATCTTCTGTTTAAAGCGAATGTGTTTCCCGCTGTTTCTCTCCATGACCATGGTTAAGAGCTCTGTAGTGTCGGTGATGACAGCCTTATGTAGTTTCAGAACAAGTGAATTTGTATACGTGCATTATCATTCACTTCCCGGTATATGGTGCTCCATGTTGGACAGGGCGTGTGAGCAGATTTGACACACATGTTTGAAACTTATTCAAAAACAGAAAGTGCTGAAGACACTGACCAGTCTGACAGCATCTGTGGAGTGAAAGCAGAGTTAATCTTTCGGGTTCTGTGACTGTTCCTCAAAGCACCCAGTAAGTCCAACAATTTTTGTTTTTGTTTCAGATTTCCTGTATCCAATGATCTTTGCTATATTGAAAATGTGTTCTGTAACTTTTCATTTTTGAAGGAACTTAGGGGTCTGGCAACATCTGCAGAGACAGGGAAACAATGGTAATGTTTCAAGTCCAGTGTAAATCTTCTTCAGACGTGTAAAGGATGGGAAAGTGAGCGCTTTAGTATCTTGGCAGAAGTGGGAAAGAGTGTTTGGAGGCCCAGTGTGAAAGACAAATGGGCTTAAAATTGTGGTGAAAGAGACACAGGTATATAATGTGTGTAAATTAATGTATAAATATTAGAAGTTGATTTTCTCTGTTGAATGGAAATAAACAAGACACGAACTTAGGGAGCCCAGGAGGGAGCGTGTCCGGAAAATGGAGAACAGCCATAGTGGGTTCAGGCTGTGAATTTATGGAATTGAATATTAACTCCTACAGACTGTAACGTAACAAAGTGTAAAGTGAGATGTTACTCGAGCGTGGGTTGTGCTTCATTGGAACATTGCAGCAGCCTGCATTTTCTTAGAATCCCTTCAGCCCAACAGGTCTATACTGACCCTCCAAAGAGTATGCAAACCAATCCTATTCTCTACCCTAATACTATACATAGACCCTTGACTATTGCACCAAACATCAACATCCCTGAACACAATCGGCAAATCAGCATGGCCAGTTCACCTAACCTGCACAGCTTTGAACTGTGGCAGGAAACTAGAACACCCAGAGGAAATCGAACCCAGTTCCCTGATGCTGTGAGGCACCAGTGCAAACCACTGAGACACCGTGCCATCCAGGACCGAAATATTATAAGGCCACAACTCTATACGAGCAGAAATGAAGCCATTCGGACCATCAAGTCTGCTCCAGCATTCGATCGCGAATTATAGGTTTTCAACCCCATTTCCCTGCTTCCTGCCAGTTATCTTTGATCCCCTTGTCAATCAAGAACTTATCTGAGTCTCTTTTAATTATACGAAATAGAACGTAGAACAGGACAGCACAGAACAGGCCCTTTGGGCCACGATGTTGTCCTGAGATTTAATCTTAATGTAAAATATAGTAATTTAACCGACGCACCCCTCAACTCACTGCTATCCACGTGCATGTCCAACAGTCGCTTAAATGTTCCCAATGACTCTGCTTCCACCAACAGAGCTGGCAATGCATTCCATGCATTCACAACTCTCTGCATAAAGAACCTATCTCTGACGTCTCCCTTTTACCTTCCTCCTAATATCTTCAAACTATGATTTCTCGTACTATTCAATCCTACCCTGGGGAAAAGGGTATTGACACTATCTATTCCTCTCATTATTTTGTACACCTTGATCAGCTCTCCTCTCTCCTCCTTGTCTCCAGAGAGAAATGTCCAAGCTTGTTCAACCTTACTTCATAAAGCAAGCCCTCCAGGCCAGGCAGCATCCTGGTAAACTTTCTTTGCACCCTCTCTAAAGCCCCTGTATCTTTCCTATAGTAGGGGGTCCACAATTGGACACAATATTCCAAGTGTGGTCTCACCAGGGACTTGTAGAGCTGCAGAAAATCTTTGCAGCTCTTAAGCTCAATCCCCCTGTTAATGAAAGCCAAAACAACATATGCTTTCTTGACACCCTATCCACTTGCGTGGCAACTTTGAGGGATCTATGCACTTGCGCACCCAGATCCCTCTATTCCTCCACACTGCCAAGAATCCTGTATTTAATGCTATATTCAGGATTCGAATTTGACCTTCCAAAATGAATCACTTCGCATTTACCGAGGTTGAACTCCATCTGCCATTTCTCAGCCCAGCTCTGCATCCTGTCTATGTCGCGCTGCAGCCTACAGTAGACCTCTATACTATCGACGACGCCTCCAATCTTTGTGTCATAAGCAAATTTACTAACACACCCCATAACCTCCTCATCCAAGTCATTTATAAAAACTACAAAGAGCAGAGGCCCAAGGACATAGCCCTGTGGGATCCCTCTCAACACTGTCCTCCAAGCAGAATATTTTCCATCTACAACCACTGTCTGCCTTCTGCTAGCCAGCCAATTCTGAATTCAGATAACCAAATCCCCCTGTATCCCATACTTCCTGACTTTATGACTGAGCCTTCCATGGGGAACCCTATCAAATGCCTTGCTGAAGTTCACATGCACCACGTCCACTGCTCGACCGTTGTCGACCTGTCTTGACACCTCCTCAAAGAAATCAATAAGATTTGTGAGGCATGACCGGTCCCTCACAAAGCCATGCTGATTGCTTTAATCACACAATGCTTTGCCAAATAGTCATAAATCCTATCCCTCAGAATTTTTTCCAAACTTTGCTGACCGCTGATGTAAGACTGACTGGTCTGTAATTGCCAGGGATTTCCCTATTACCCTTCTTGAAATAAGGAACAACATTCGCCTCCTTCCAATCCTCCGGTACGACTCCTGTGGAGACTGAGGAAGCAAATATCCTCACCAGCAGCTTAGCAAACGCCTTTCTCGCTTCCCGGAGCTGTCTAGGATAAATCTGGCCCTGAGGACGTATCTATCTTAATGTTTTCCAAAATTTCTAGCACATCAAATTCATCAATCTTGATCTGAACCAGCTCCTCTAAGTTTTCATTTACAGCGAGTTCCCTTTCCCTGGTGAAAATCGAAGCAAAAAACTCATTTAGGACTTCCCCTATCTGCTCAGACTCCACGCATAAGTTCCCTACACTATCCCTGATTGGCCCTACCTTCTCCCTAATTATTCCCTTATTCCTCACGTATGAGAAAAATGCTTTTGGATTCTCCCTAATCCTTCTTGCCAAGCCTTTTTCATGCCCCATCATGGCTCGCCTCGGTCCATTTCTGAGCTCCTTTCTAGCAAGCCTGTAATCCTCTAAAGCTGTGTTAGATTCTTGCTTCCTCCATCTTCCGTAAGCTGCCTGCTTCCTTTTGATGAGAAGCTCCTCATTCTCGTCATCCAAGGTTCCTTAATCTTACCCTTCTTACCTGTCTCAGAGGAACAAATTTGTGTATCACTCGCAACAACTGCTCCTTAAACAGTCTCCACATGCCTGCTGTGGCCTTTCTGTGGAACAATTGCTCCCAGTCTGTACTTCCCAACTCCTGTCTGATAGCATCATAATTTCCTTTTCCCTAATTAAATATTTTCCTTCGGAAACTGCTCCTTTCACTCTCGCAGACTATGCTACACGTGAGGCAGTTGTGATCACTTTCAACAAAGTGCTCTCCCACAGTGAGTTCTGACACCTGTCCTGGCTCGTTGCCGAACACCAAATCCAAAATAACCTCTCCCCTTGTTGGTCTGTCTCCATACTGAGCAAGGAAACTATCTTGAACATACCTGACAAAAATGGCTTCATCCACACCATCTGCACTTAGGAGTTTCCAGTCGATATTGGAAAAGTTGAAATCACCCATAACATTAACCCTTCTAATTTTGCATTTTTCTGGAATCTTCCCACCTATGAGATCTTCAATCTCTCTACTGCTTTTAGATGGTCTGTAGAAAACCCCCAAATGCGGCGACTGTTCCTTTGTTGTTCCTAACTTCCACCCAAACTGACTCAGTAGACAAACCATCCTCAACAACCTTCATTTCTGTAGCTGTGACGGACTCTCTGATTAGCAATGTTACACCCTGTCCTCAGTTTCCACCCACCCCGTTCTTTTTTAGATAAGATTAGATTACGTACAGTGTGGAAACAGGCCGTTCAGCACAACAAGTCCACACCAACCCTCCACAGAACAACCCACCCAGAACCATTCCCCTACATTTACCCCTTCATCTAACATTACGGGCAATTCAGCATGTGCCAGTTCACCTAATCTGAACATTTTTGGATTATGGAGGGAAACCGGAGCACACCCATGGGGAAAATGTGCAAACTCCACACAGACAGTTCCCTGAGTTGGGAATTGAACCCGGGTCTCTGGCGCTGTGAGGCAGCAGTACTAATCATTGAGACTCTGTGCTGCTCCGAAACATTTTTAAACGTTTTAAACCCTGGAACATCAAGCAACCATCCCTGCCCCTGTGAAACCTAAGTCTGCGTTAAGGCCACGATATCGGAGTCCCAAGTACTGATCCATAATCTAAGTTTGTCACTCTTAGATCAGACATTCCTTGCATTAAAGCAGATGCACTTTAACTGATCCCTTTGTTTCATCGCGTGAGAAACCTTCCTGATAGATTCAATATATCCTGTCACTGTCCCGTCTGCAACTAAACCCCTCTCAGACATGTGGTCTTATTCCTACCCCCCCACCCCCCACCCCCGCCAGACGCGTTTTAAACACGCCAGACTCACACGAGCAAACCTCCCAAACAGGCCATTTGTGCCCCTCCAGTTCAGGTGCAACCCGTCCTTCATGTACAGGGTCCACCTTACGCAGATGGTATCCCGATGGTCTAGGTATCTGAAGCCCTCCCTCCTCTACCAGCCTCACAGTATCGTGTAAAGCCGTATTCGCTGACTGTTCCTCATCTCACCAGCTCGTGGCACTGGTAGCAAACCTGAGATCACTACTCTACTCGTCCTGCCCTTCAGCTTCCAAACTAACTCTCTGTAGTCACTTTTCAGATCCTCAGTCCCTTTCCTGGCAATATCGCTGGTGCCAAATAATCTGGTTTCCACAGCCTTCTGTGGTAAGGAATTCCACAATTTCACCACTCTCTGGCTAAAGACGTTTCACCTTATCCCCATTCTAATGGGTTTTCCTTTTGCTCTAAGTCTGTGTCCTCCTGCCAGTGCCAACATCCTCCCAATTTTGTCTGTTTCCAGGTCATTCAGTATTCTGTAAGTTTCAATATGATCCCCCCCCCCCCGCCCCACCCATCCTTCTAATCTCCATCGAGTATAAACCCAGAGTTCTCCAACGTTCCTCATGTGTTAAGCTTTTCATTTCTGGTGAACCTTCTCTTGACACACACCAAGGCTAACACATCCTTCCTGAGGTATGAGGCACAAAATACTGGAAATGTGGTCTGACCAGAGCCTTAGAAAGCCTCAGAATCCCCAGCATTATATCCTACTCCTCTCGAGATGAATGACAACATTGTATCTGTCTTCTTAACTACTGACTCAAGCTGCAAGTTTACCTAAGGCGAATCCTGCGCTTGGAATCCCAAGTCACTTTGTTCCTCAGATTTCTGATTTTATTTCCCATTTAGTAAATAGTCCATGCTTGTATTCTTCATACAAAAGTGCATGACCTCACATTGCCCCACATTGCATTCCATCTGCTATTCTTTTTCCCACTCTCCTAAACTGTCGAAATCTTTCTGCAGGCTCCCTGCCTCCTCAATACTACATGTCCCTTCACCTATCTTTGCTTCATCTGCAAACGTAGCCAGAATGCCTTCTGTCCCGCCACTCAGATCATTAACCTATAAAGTGAAATGTTGTAGTCCCAACACTGACTCTTGTGGAACACTGCAAGTCACTGGCTGCCATCCTGAGAGAGACAATTTTATCCTCACTCTGCATCCTGTAAGAGAGGCAATCTTTCATCCATGCTCGTACCTGTCCTCTGAGGACCATGGGTCCTTATCTTACTCTGCAGCCTCCTGTGGGGTACCATATCAGAGGCCTTCTGGAAGTTCAGATAGGTAACTCGCTATTGTCCAACCCGTCGTTACCTCCTCAAAGAATTCTCATTATCTTGAGAGCAATGTAGGTTCTTGAAATGGGTAGCAATCAGGATGTCAGTGTCATTCTTACAGACAGAGTGGAGATGTTCATCAAGTCAGTTTCTGTTTAGCTCAGTAATGTAAAGGAGACTGCATTGTCAGCAGCAATGACAGGAGATTAGATTGAAAGCGTACAAGTGAAATGCTGCTTCACCTGGATGGTGTGTTTAGAGCCTTGGACAATGAAGAGGAAAGAGATGAATGGGCAAAAGTTGCAGCTTTACATGGGAATGTTCCATGGGGGTGTGGGGAACTGTTCGAGGTAATGGAGCTTGCCATAGAAGGAATGGTCCCTGTGAATTTTTGACAGTGGACGGGAGGGGAAGATGTGTTTGCTGGTGATGTCCTGCTGGAGGTGGTGGAAGTGTCGGAGGATGATTCTGTGAATGCAGATTCTCGTGCAGAAGGAAGTGTGGACAAAGGGAGATCTATCATTGTTCTGGGGAGGAAGGACGGAGTGAGGGCAGAAGTGAGGGAGATGGGCCAGACACAGCTGAAAACTCAGTCCATCAGATTTAGGGGATTTCTCGTTTGAGAGAAAAGGATGACATGTAGGAATCTTCCCACTGGAATGTGGCATCATCGAACAGAAATGACAGAGCCAGGGAAACTGGGAGAATGGAGTCACCTTCAGTTGATCATGTGTTCAGCCACATACGTAGGTACCCCCCGAATGATTGAAAAGAGCCAGGCATTTCAAATGCAGAAAAATGTCATAAATCTGGTCAAATACGGAGTGTGAAAATAGACACAGATGAAGGTCAGCAGATATGTGTGTGGCGGGGGTGGGGTGTGGGGGGGGAGGGATGTGGGAACATTTAAGCAGGTACTGATTAATAACTCTCAGTAATGTTTGGCTCTGGTGAAAAAGAAGATGATATGAAGATGTGAAGATGAACCATCCATGATGCACAAATGCTGTGAAGTATGCTCATCAATCACAAACTGAAGAATTCAGATTGTTGAGCGTTGGCCACATTTGGGAAGTTTACTTTTGGAACAAGAAGCAGATTGTATAAAACAAAATACAAAGAAAAACCATTTCAAAACTGGCAAGAAATATGAAAAGAAACTAACTGCAAGAGTTTTCCCATATCGGATAAAAAAAAACATTCATGATGTGTGTGTGACCCTTGGAAGGAAGGCAGGAAAGGATATGTGGGACACCTGTAGGATGTGACTGGGGAACTGATTTCAGGGAACATGCAGAGAAGATAAAATTTTGTCTTACATTGTTCCTCGCAGGGTAAGGCACGAAGAGTTTCAATATTATAAACAAAATTGTAGTCAGATGAAAGTTTTGCCCTGTCTCTCATAAAATGAACAAGGCTTTTCTCAAACAGAAAAGACCAAAGGTAAACAGCTCATCAGCAATTCATAGCTTGTTTTGATAGAAGTGGTTACAGAGTGACTGGAGGCACTGTGTGAAATATTCCATAACTCTCCGGATTACAGGAGTGTTCCAGTGAAACTGACAAAACTCCAAAGTGGCGCCTGTCTTCAAGAAGAGAGTGAGTCTTCAAGTGTTTTGGTGCTCCCTGTGCCTGAATAGTGGAGCATACTTGAGAGGATTAATGGCCTCATGATGCACTTTCATCCTGAGTGATTTAAAAACAAAGTAAAACTCTGCTCCTTCCTCTGATGTGTTACATACTGGGGAATGAACATTTTGCTGAAATTGAATTATTTTGAAAATTATCTGGAACATTGTCCGAACGACATCAACCAGAGAATTCTAGAAACTGCACTCATAAGAACATTTTATACCCATGTGGGGGTATTGCGTAGGTGTGAGAGAGAGAGAGAGAAGGTGCTGTATCGCAGTGGTAAGAGTGATGGAGCCTTATTCTGGGGAAAGCACTAACAGATATGCAATGAGTGTGAGAGAGTAGAGAGAATACGTTGACCCTTATCCTGACAGAAGGGGGATGATTATTGATGCTTTTCCTGTATTGCTGGACTTTCCTTCGGACCGGAGATACTGCACTGAGCTGGGTGGTGTGCTCAGACCATGGTCTGGGAAGAGAATGGTCCCTCCTGTACTAGCCCATTCACCATTACCTCCGTGCCTCTGTCGTCAAGCTGTAGTGTAATTTCCCTTTATCTGCCATGCTCGGGTAAACTGTGCAGGGCAGCTCCAAACTTAGAAAGCTCAACCGTGTGCCCATTGGCCTTTTCATGATGGCAGCAGTACCAGGGGTCACTGAATATCCAGGGGCATCCGGGCGATGGTGAGCACCTCCAGCCATAATGGGTGGGAAAATCGTGCTGGCGTTGAATGAGAGGGACACCATGAGGTAGGGTGGGTAGTTAATGAGGTGAGTTCAATAAGATAACACCAGGAAACTAGCTCTGCCTCGTGCAGATATTCCTTCTGTCACATTCAATGAAAATGGCACTGAGACAAATTATTGTTCGATTCAGCCCAGTGAGTCGAAAAATCTGCTGATCCTACTCCCAGTTACAACGCTGCAGGACAAATGCTTATCCAAAATTCTCAATTATTATAACTTACACAAATATCCTGCTCACCCCATCATTCCTAGAAACAGTGGCTTATATTGCAAGACGCTATTGAAATGTTCTCATTTCACAATTTTTAAACCTACCATCAGATCATTCTCTGAAAATCTCTCTTAATTTCCCCCTGTCTTTTAACAAAGTTCCTCCCAGTTGTTGATATTTAAACTGATTCCCCCGCCTACTCTCTCTGGCAGTGAGTTTCACATCCACAGCCCTCCTGTGTCATGCCACACTGGAGATATGGAGCTGTAAATGGAGAGGTGCTGCACATCCTGTCGCTTCCAGCATGAGCTGCAAGGTTCCCCACGCTGGGCAGTGATCTAACACAGTGTTTTACACAGGAATGCAGCGATTGGTGCACACAGCTGCGTATGCTGGGAAGGTAACTGCTCCACATTAAAAGATAAATTCACTGCTATTTACTGCACAGCTCCCCATGCTGCACAGATATCCAGTCCGTGTGTGTAGAACAATGCCTTTGTGTGTTGTGCACAGCGCCCCGTGTTGAACAGATCATTTAGTCCAATTTATAGATCAGTGCACTGTTGGACACATAAGTAGTGAACTTGTGAGCTCTAAACAGTGTTCGATCCTGAACAGATAGCTAAGCAGTGCATTAGCCTGGTCTACGCAGCGCTTCATGTTGAGGAGGTACCTCAGCTGGGCTTATCCGTGTCCATGCTGGATCTGAGAGGTGGATTGGGTAACCGATATAATTCGTGAGATGATTATCACTCCTCCAGCTCGGCCCATTCCGCTGGTAAATGTAAGGTGCTGTGTTTGAGATAGAATTTACTTTGTCAAAATATTCGACATTAAGCAAAACACAATTTATTCGAAGACTGTCGACAAAAGACAACAAAAGGAAGACGAACTTGCAATAACTTAATTCTGTTGGAAAACTTAGCAGAATAATAGTTTATTTAACTACCATACACTAACTGCTCCAATATGGTATCATCCAATAAGCACACAAAGGTCAAAAAACAAGTGCAGGAAACAGATTGTCTGACATGCAGTTCTCCAATCCCGGAGGAAAGAACATTAAAAGACAGTTCCGAGAGAAATCACAGAGAAAGTGTGTAGAACCGGGGAGAGATTTCCTGCCTTCCTACCCTGCTGAGACACCAGCAATAACAGTTGAATGGTAAAATTAAGGGTCCTGGTTCTGTGAGAGTTTGACCATCACTCCACAGGACCAGGCAGCGGCTGCAAGAACACAAGGAATGGACTGTATCTACACAGTCTATGGCTCTGTAGGTGTCTCTCAAAAATGCCTAAACCCACATAAGCCGTTAAATGCTGGACAGACAAAAGTCAAAGTTAAACATAAATAAATAAAACAAAAAGATGCAGCAGGCCTGGTGATCAGACACAGACGGCCTCAGAAGCCCAGCAGTTCCTATATTGCCAAAAGACAGCAGAATAATCGAGCTTGTGAAGAGAAAGAATTATGTCTCTCCCCCACCTCGATGTTTACAACTGGAGATGTGCCATGAGCCCAATAATCATCGATATCAAAATCCCACCCACACCAATTATTGTGATATATCAGAGTTGCCATGAAATGGTTAACTGGATCTGTTTGTTCAGTGACTGTGATTAATATCAGTCTTTCTGGACCCACCTGGGTCACTGGAGGCTTTCCCTCTTCCATAATTAGAGCCTTCTTTCAACATATTATGCCATAGTATTCGGCGCAGCGTCAACCTCAACAAGATGGGGATCAGCAGCTACAGAGGAAGAGAGAGAAATCAGAATCTGAGAACATTAGAATGGTCCAACAATGGATTTAATTTGAGAACATTAGACTAGAATATTCCAACAATGGATCCGAATCTGAGAACATTAGACTTGAATGTTCCAACAATGGACAGGAGTTTATCTGTGGGTCTTTACTGGCTTTCTCAGGATTGGGCATGGTTACAGTTGCGGATACGAGCAGTACTGATGATTATTCAAACAGGGTACTATCCCATCCTCGCTATTGTTAGTGTTCCTGGTAAGTCTATCTCTGTCAATTCTATAAATGATGCTGAATGTTATTGCTATTCTGGTTGATTATATTTAACAAATACATAAACTTTCAGTCACAAACCCCACTTCCTTCTTATGCATTTCAAAACTACCTACTCATAAACATCTGAGAAGGAATAAGACTGTTCGGAACCTTAAGTTTCCTTTTTACTGTGAACGGTTTTATATCTCCATATTCGCTCTGTGTGATCAAACCTGCTGACACCCCCTTCATAATATCCCCAATTTCCAGCTCTGCCTGAGTTCTGTTGCTGACTTCGCCATCACCTACCCCTTCGTTAACGACAGATTTTATGGCTCCAGTTCTCTTTTGACCTCTCTTCCAGTTACAAATAGTTTGACCACAAACTTGTTCTTGTCTCTACAGTTACTTCACAACAGGGACTCTTAAACAGAGTAATAATGTCACTGACTGTGTAATTCAGAGGCGCAAGTCATGACTCTAAAAGCAATGTCTGAAATCCTACCACAGCCGATGACTAACGTTAAATTCCAAGATCAAAAATTGGAATGAAACCTAATTTCACTCATGGCAAACATAAACCATCAGGATTTCTTTTCTTATTTTATTGATAACCTTTGGTAAAGAAGCCTAACATGTTTGACCTGTCGGAACTACGTGTCACCTCAGATCCACAACAATTTAGTTGCCTCCATATTGCCTTGACAAATGGCCGCATGGCCAAGGGCAGTTAGGATGGACAATAAATACTGCCTTGCCAGTGATTCTGGCATCCCGCGAAACAACAACATTAAAGGTGAAATAACCAAGGAAATGCGGATGCTGGCGATCTGAAATAAAATTCTGCACCGTCTGAAAGAATGTTGGAGAATCTCAGTAGGTATGGCAGTCGGTCGGAAAAAATAATCATGTTTCGAGTTCAGTGAACCTATCAAAACTGAATGGAGATGAGAAATAATATTATTATATCAGGGATGGCAGGAAGGGTGAGCGGGAGGTTTGTGTTGAGTGGGTGATGTCCATCAAGAGAGAGAGAGAGAGAGAGAAAGAGAGAGAGATGGAGAGAGAGAGAGAGAAGAGAAAGGAAAAGCAAGCAAAAGGATTGCTGATGATGGACTGTAAGGAAAACAGAATGGGAAGTTATTCTACCATTTCCCCTTTTTCACATATTCCTGAATATCATATTTATTATGGAATCTCCCTGCTTACCGTGAGTTATTTTCCCTCTATCTCTCCTCTCTGAGTGTGGTGATCAACTCCATCAGCAATTCTTATAGTCGCTGAGATATAGAGAAACGTAATGTTCCATTGTCAGCTGTTTATTTGGAGAGAGGAACTGTTACTGTGCGACTGTGTGGAGATGTATGAGATTTCTCAGCCAGGATGAGAAACTGAGGAGCTGAAAAATGTGTTGCTGGAAAAGCACAGCAGGTCAGGCAGCATCCAAAGATCAGGAGAATCCACGTTTGGGGCAGCCCCTTCTTCAGGAATGAGGAAAGTGTGCCAAGCAGGCTAAGATAAAAGATAGGGAGGAGGGACTTGGGGGAGGGACGTTGGAAATGCGAGAGGTGGAAAGAGGTTAAAGTGAGGGTGATAGGCCGGAGTGGGAGTCGGGGCGGAGAGGTCACGAAGAAAATTGCAGGTCAGGAAGGTGGTGCTGGGTACGAGGATTGGCATTGAGACAAGGTGGGGGTGGGGGAAATGAGGAAGCTGGAGACATCTGAATTCATCACTTGTGGGTGGAGGGTTCGTAGGCGGAAGATGAGGTGCGCTTCCTCCAGCAGGAAGAGTGCCTCATATTCCGTCTGGGAACCCTCCAACCACAAGGGATGAATTCAGATTTCTCCAGCTTCCTCATTTCCCCTCCCCCCACCTTTTCTCAATCCCAATCCTCGAACTCAGCACCACCTTCCTGACCTGCAATTTCCTTCCTGACCTCTCCGCCCCCACCCCCTCTCCGGCCTATCACCCTCTTTCCACCTGTCGCATTTCCAATGCCCCTCCCCCAAGTCCCTCCTCCCTACCTTTTACCTTAGCCTGCTTGGCACACTTTCCTCATTCCTTAAGAAGGGCTCATGCCCGAAACGTCGATTCTCCAGATCTTTGGATGCTGCCTGACCTGCTGTGCTTTTCCAGCAACACATTTTTCAGCTCTGATCTCCAGTGTCTGCAGTCTTCACTGTCTCCTAGAGAAACTGAGGAGACCGAGGCATTTTCAGTCGTGAATGGATGCATTGTAGGTGTGGGGAATTCACTTGGTGCTGTCATCTGGAAAGTCAGTGGAGGCTCTGTGGATGGTGTTCTCAGGATTGTGATGTCAGCTGCTGGGTTCAATCATGGAGCCTCGGTTGTCTGGGAAGCCCATTCTGGATACTGCATTTCCAGTGTGTCTGGGTCCATGATAAACAAATGGAGCTGAGACTACAAAGAAGGGAAGCTGTATACACAGGGAGGAGCGAGGCACTGTATTTTCCTCTCTGGGATTTCCAGGAAGATTTGTCTAAGCTGCAGCCATTCAGGTGTAAAGTGTAAAACCTGCTTGTCTCAAAAGTGAGGTGATCACTGAGCTGTATCCCCTCCTTCAGTATAACCTGTGTTCTCACACCAGTAGCAGGACTGCGCTGACACTCACGATAAATTAAACTGGATTGATTCTGGAACTTTGCAGGCAGCAGTGGGTAATATATCCACCATTTCTGAAGTGCAGTCCTCCAGTGTATTCACGAGTTGACTGAAACCATCTGCCTGCTGAGAGGAGTGCATTGGTTCCATCTCCGCAAGGGAAGGTACAGAAACTACTTTCCACAAATATTAGGGAACAGAGGGACTGGTAAAAATTGGAAACTGAAGGAAATCCGAATTAATGAAGCGTATGTTAATGAAAATCTAATTGAATTGAAGTTTCATAAGTTGCTGCATCTGATGAGTTACATCTCAGAGTGATTGAGACGAGAACAGAGCTAGTGAAAAAATTACTGATTATTCTTCAAAGCTAGTTAAATTCTGGAAAGGATCCTGCAGACTGGACAGCAGCTATTGTCAACCTAAATATTTAAAACAGGTTGGAGAGGGAAAACAGAAAACTACATAATTTGATGTCAACTGTGAGAAAAAAAAATTGGAACCTTTTTGAAGGAACATGACGACTAGACACTTGGAGAATAATGATATGATTTGGTACATTCGGCCTAGATTCAGGAAAGGGAAATGATCTTTGATAAACCTGTTTGTGGAGATTGTCCGTTGTGACATCGAAAGTTGAGAACCAATGGGATTGGAGTATTTGTATTTTTAGAAGACGCTTGACATGTCTGAATACAGGTGAATGGGGAATGTTAGAGTCCATGGGTAGGTAGGGGTGGAATATATACCACATGGATTAAAATTTGGGTAACGGAGATATGAGAAGAGTAGCGTTTTTCTCTGGACTGAAGGATTGATGGGTGGCAGCAGGATCAGTGTTTGAGCTATAGCTGTTCACAAGGTATAACAATTATTCAGATGTGAACAACAAATATCATCATGTACATTTATATTTATTAAATGGTAGAGAGGTTGGTGAGTGCTTTTGTTGAAAAAGACCTGGATGTCCTTGGTAATAAGTCACTGACAGAATTCATACAGGGACAGGAAATAAATGATATGTGGCTCTTCAGGCAAAATGATTGAAGTATAAAAGTTAGAATATCTTTCCCACTGATCGTGTTTTGTTGAGATAGTATTTGGTGCTTTGTGTAAAGGTTTGGTCTGCTTTATAACCAATGATCTCTTTGTCACCGAGACAGTGCAAAGGAGTCTGACCAGACTAAACACTAGCATGATGTTACCATGAGGAGAGAGTGCAGCAACTATGTGCTTAATCTGTAGCGCTGTGAGAGAATAAGAAGTTGAAGCTTGATGGGTATGGACAGAAACTCATTATGTCCCAAACAGCTGAATGGGGTGACAATGTCATACTTTTCATTGAATGTTTAATTCACGACAGTTTATGTGCATCTGCAGAACCCTCACGTCGATTGACAGCGAGGTGCAGACTCTGAATGAACTCTGAACACTTTAATGCACAGTTACTGTGTGACACTGCATTGATTGTCACTTTGTACACAATCCTGTCAGCAGCCAAAATACCTTCATTCTGAAACAGTTAGTTATTCCCCACCGGTTTCTGACCTCCACGGAGACCATGGGACTGCCTTCTTGGAGATGGAAGATAACTTGGAGAATGGCTAAAAAATGTTGGATTCATTCCGACTGCCAGAAACCCATGTTAAAGTAACACATATGTGCCATGAGTAATTAAGCCATGTGGATCAATTTGGAGCAGTCTGTCTGTGCAGCCCCTGCTCCATTTGTTTGTGATGTTGGAGAATCTCTGACACTTTCCTGTTCCTGCGTTAGTGGCTTGACAAGCTGAATAACCTCTTCCTGTTCCTTTGTAAGTGACTGCGGGTGTGAAATGGTTCTTTCTGATCCCATGTACGTGACATGTGAGAGAGAGCAGACTCCCACGTTCCTGTGCAACAGGCAGGAGGCACTGAATGGGCTCTCCTTCTTTTGCCCAGTAGTTTTGATGGGATGAATGGCTTCCCCACATTCTCGTGAAACCAGATTGAGCTGCTGAATGAACTTGTCCTTTTACTGTGGAAATGTACTGTGCTGTTACATAAATGTTACCCAGACTTTAACAACACGGTCTTGAATGTTGTCTGAGTCTTGCTATACATGGTCACAGATTGTTTCAAGAGCTGAAGAGGGAAACCCGTCCTGAAAACTTTGTAGATTTCAGTGAATGCCCCCTCTTCTGCTGGCACGGTGAATCAGTAGCTAACACTGCTGCCTCACAGCACCAGGGTCCCAGGTTCGATTCGTGCCTTAGGCAACTGTCTGTGTGGAGTTTGCATATTCCCCAGTTGTCTGCATGAGTTTCCTTCGGGTGCTCCGGTTTCCTCTCACAGTCCGAAGATGTGCACGCAGGGTGAATTGACCATACTAAATTGTCCATCATGTTAGGTGCATTAGTCAGACTGAAATGTGTTTGTGTGGGTTACTCTTCGGAGGGTCGGTGTGGACTGGTTGGGCCGAAGTGCCTGTTTCCACACTGTAGGGAATCTAATCTGCTCAGTTTCGACTCAGCGGGATGAATAGTCTCCTTCCACACTGTAGGGATTCTATGATGACAAACTGGAGATACCTGAGCTGAGGAAGCTACGCTGAGGATCTCCTGCAGATGTGCCCCACGGCTGAGATGATTGATGCCCACCAATGATAATCATCTTCCCTTGTGCCGTGAATGACTCCAAGCAGTGTAGAGGTCATAATTAATTCTCAGTAAGTGTGATTTTGTTCAGGTTCCTTGATGTCATCCTCAGTCAAATACTGCCTTGATATCAGTGTCAGTCTCTCTTACCTGAGCCCCTGCGTTACCGCTTTTGTTCATATCAATAGGTTATGGTGCTGAAGCAGAAAAGGTTTTCTTCAAACAGAGAGTAGTGAATGTCAGGAACTCTCTTACACAGAGTGTTAGGGGAGCTAGATCACTGAAAGGGACCAGTGGTGTCCCGCTGGGATCAGTTCAGTGACCTCTGCTCTCTGTTATTTTCAAAAATGACTTGGATGCGCGTGTTGAAGAGTTGGATAGTAAGTTTGCCGATTACACAAAGGTGGTTGGAGTGGTACAGAAAGTGGAGGGCTATTGTAGGTTGCAATGGGATATCGAAAGGATGCAGAGCTGGGCTGAAAATGGCACATGGAGTTCAAACTGAAGTAATTCACTTTGCAAGCTGGAATGTGAATGAGAATAGATGGTTAAAGGCAGGATTCTTGGCAGTGTGGAGAAACAGAGGGATCCTGGCGTCCGTGTCCACAGATCCCTCAAAGCTGCCACCCAAGTTGATCGGGTTGTTAAGAAGGTGTATGGTATGTTGGCTTTCAGTTGCAGGGGGATTGAGTTTAAGAGCCGCGAGGTTATGCTGCAGCCCGATAGAGCCCTGCTCAGACCTCACAGGGAATATTGTGTTCAGTTCTGATCTCCTCATTATAGGAAGGATAATGAAGCTTTTGAGAGTGTAAAGAGGAGATTTACCAGGATGCTGCCTGGACTAGAAGTCTTACAAGTTAAAATAGATGAGAGGTGACTTGACAGAGGTGTACAAGATGATGAGAGGCAGATAGAGAGTGAATAGCCAGAGACATTTTCCCATGGCAGAAATGTCTATCACGAGGTGGCATAAATTTAAGGTAATTGGAGGAAGTTTTAGGGGAGATATCAGAGGTAGATTCTTTACACAGAGAGTGGTGGGTGTGTTGAATGCACTACCATCAGTGGTAGTAGAGTCAAATACGTGAGGGAAACTTAAGAGACTCTTGGATAGGCACATGGAACAAAGTGAACGGAAGCATGTAGGTTAGAGTAGGACAAACAACACAACGTCGAGAGCTGAAGGTCCTAACTGCATGCATTAATGTAGAACCTTGAGCTCAAAATCTGCAGGAATTCATGTAAAACTCCGTTATCACAGTTTTTAGCTTAGAATCAATCTAAACATCATGGCATAGTCAGAGAACACAGGGGGCCAACACCTTCAACATTTTATCTTGCTATCGCCATTGTTCACAGCTCACCTGAGAATGCAACTTTTTTTTAAAAAAAAGGTTTTGTGATTTACACATGAAAGAAGTGAAACTATCACTTGGATTTGTGAAGGGTAGGTCTTGCCTTACAAGTCTTATTGAATTCTTCGAGGAGGTGACCAAGCATGTGGATGAGGGTAGAGCAGTGGATGTAGTGTACATGGATTTTAGTAAGGCATTTGATAAGGTTCCCCATGTTAGGCTTAAGCGGAAAGTCAGGAGGCATGGGATAGAGGGCAATTTGGCCAATTGGATAGAAAACTGGCTCACCGGTCGAAGGCAGAGAGTGGTGGTAGATGGTAAATATTCAGCCTGGAGCCCAGTTACAAGTGGAGTTCCGCAGGGATCAGTTCTGGGTCCTCTGCTGTTTGTAATTTTTATTAATGACTTAGACGAGGGAGTCGAAGGGTGGGTCAGTAAATTTGCAGATGATACGAAGATAGGTGGAGTTGTGGACAGTGAGGAGGGCTGTTGTCGGCTACAGAGGGACTTAGATATGATGCAGAGCTGGGCTGAGGAGTGGCAATTGGAGTTCAACCCTGCCAAGTGTGAGGTTGTCCATTTTGGAAGAACAAATAAGAATGCAGAATACAGGGTTAATGGTAGGGTTCTTAGTCAGGTGGAGGAACAGAGGGATCTTGGGGTCTATGTACATAGATCTTTGAAGGTTGCCACTCAGGTGGATAGAGTTTGTAAGAAGGCCTATGGAGTATTGTCGTTCATTAGCAGAGGGATTGAATTCAAGAGTCGTGAAGTGATGTTGCAGCTGTACAGGACGTTGGTTAGGCCACAGTTGGAGTACTGTGTGCAGTTCTGGTCGCCTCACTTCAGGAAAGATGTGGAAGCTTTGGAGAGGGTGCAGAGAAGATTTACCAGGATGTTGTCTGGAATGGAGAGTAGGTCGTACGAGGATAGGTTGAGAGTTCTCGGCCTTTTCTCGTTGGAACGGCGAAGGATGAGGGGTGACTTGATAGAGGTTTATAAGATGATCAGAGGAATAGATAGAGTAGAAAGTCAGAAACTTTTTCCCCGGGTACAACAGAGTGTTACAAGGGGACATAAATTTAAGGTAAAGGGTGGAAGGTATAGGGGAGATGTCAGGGGTGGGTTCTTTACCCAGAGAGTGGTGGGGGCATGGAATGCGCTGCCCGTGGGAGTGGTAGAGTCAGAATCATTGGCGACCTTTAAGCGGCATTTGGATAGGTACATGGATGGGTGCTTAATCTAGGTTAGAAGTTCGGCACAACATCGTGGGCCGAAGGGCCTGTTCTGTGCTGTATTGTTCTATGTTCTATGTTCTATGTTCTATCATGGTATTCTAAGAGATGAAAGGCTTAACAGACAATCAATTTTTCCATGTGAAATTTCAGTTACATCGCACTGTAAATTTTTACTATAAATTCTGTGTTACGGTTGAGCCCTCCACTATCACCTGATGAACGAACGATGCTCCAAAAGCTACTGTGCTTCCAATTAGACCTGTTGGAACATAACCTGGTGCTATGTGATTTCTAGCTTTGTACACCCCAGTCGAACACCGACATCTCCAAATCAATACTCTTCTTTGTTCTGTGTTCTATGGAAGTGCTCAAGAAGACTTGGACATTTATAATATTTGAGACTTGGAGCAGGTCAGCCTTGATCTTCGTGAAGGGCAAGGCAGGCTTGGGATGTGAATGACCTGCACCTGTTTCTGATGCTCACCCATTCTGTTATTGGAAAGTTAGCATGTGTTATTTTTCTGGAAGGTCTTTTATGGACTATTGCAATCAGGGAGACCCGTGGATTTTGTGAGCCATCACTGGGTGAGATTTGGGGGCTGTATTCACAGTGAATCTGGGTCTACAACATGTTCAACAAATGAAGCACAAGATACAGAGATGGGAAGTTTTGTAAAGAGAAATGAGCAACCTCTTCCATATCCAGCCTGGGTCTTCCAATTACATTTTCCAATCTCCCAAACCGAGTGGGACAGTCTCGAGGGACCGAACTGTTTCCTCTATTTCTGTACACCATGCTATAACAATAAGCGGAATCTAACTGCTCCTGTCTATCAGGCTAGAGGGGTTGAATGGAACACAGAAACATGGGACTGAGGAGCAGGAGTGGGTCATTAGAGAACTTGAGCCTTCTCCACCAGGCACTAAGATTGTGGCTGATCAGATTGTGGTCTCAGCCTCATCGTCCTATCTGTGTCCCATTATCTGTGACTCACTTTTCTGTCAAATCTTTAACTAACTCAGCTGTGAATACTTGTAATCAGAGAAGAACCACAAACTTCCGGGGAAGAGAATTCCCATTCGAATGGCCCTTTTGGAATTCTTCCTCATCCCGCTGTGAGAATAAGAGAATCATACAGCGTGGAAAAAGATCCTTTTGTCCAATCAGGCATCTTAATCAGATCTCGTCCCACTTGCCAGCATTTGGCCCACATCACATGATCCATTCCTATTTATGTACCTATCCAGTTACATTGTAAACATGTAATTGTACACGCTTTCACTACTTTCTCTGACAGTACACTCATCAGCCTCTGTATGAAAAGGTTTCCCCTCAGGTCCCTTCTGTCTTTGCCCTGTTACCTTCACCCTATGCCGTAAAGTTCTGGACGCCCCGACACTGGGAAAAAGATCTTGACCAATCAGACTCTCCATGTCCCTCAGGACTTTATTAAACCTCTGTCATGTCACTATTCAGTCTCTGACAGTCCAGGGGAAAAAGCCTCATCCTGTTCATCATCTCCCTGTAGCTCAAACCCTCAGGTTCCAGAAAATCTTTGTAAATCTTTTCTGCACCCTTTCAAGCTTAACAAGAGTCAACTGATATGGACGCAGTATTCTTAAAGTGGCCTCACCTCCGTCCTGTACAAGCGCAACACGTTACTCCAACTCCTATTCTCAATGTTCTGACCGATTAAGGCAAGCATGTCAACCACGTTCCTCACTACTCTACCGACCTAAACTCCACTTACAAGGAACTATGAATCTTCACCCCTAGGTCTGTTTGTTAAGCAACATTCCCCAGGGCACTACTCCGCTTTAACTTTCCAAAATGAAAAACCTCACAAATATATAAATTAAACTCCATCTGCCAGTCCTTGGCTCATTGATGATCAAGGATCCCGTTATATTCTGAGTTAATCTTCTTCACTGTCCACTGAACCAATTTGGTGATGTTATCTGTAAACTTACTAACCATGCCTCCGATAATCTCATCAAAGTTGTTTATATCCATGATGAAAAGCAGTGAGCTCAGCACTGATTCTTTCAGCACACCGCTGGCCACAGGTCTTCAGTCTGGAAAACAATCCATTACCTTCAATCCAATTTGGTATCCAATTGGTTAGCTTTTCCTAGATTACATATAACCTAAGTTTAGTAATCTGTCTACGATGGGGAACCTTATTAAATGCCTTGCTGAAGTTTGTGTAAAAATTGTACACCACGGTGTCTTCTTCAATCTTCTTTGTCACCTCTTCATAATACTCAATCACATTAATTAGACATGTTTTCCATCACACAAATCCATATTAACTATCCCTAATCATTCCTTGTCTTTCTAAATAAATGCAAATTCTATCCCTCAGAATCCCCTCCAACGAACTCCTCGTCTCTGATGTTGGCTGATTGAGTCGATAATTCCCTGTGTTGTTTTGGCTCCCTTCTCCCTTTTCTAGCCCCACTCCTCCACTGCCCACAAAAAATAATTATAACTATGTTGGTGATATGGCCAATGATATAGTTCTCCCATAGCCATGTTTCAGTAATGACTATAATATCCCAGTCCCACGCACCAATCCATGCCCTGAGTTTATCGGCCTTACCTGTCAGCCATCTTGCATTGAAACAGTTGCGATTTAATCCAACAGGCATTCCTTGCTCCCTGTCGTTGTCTAGCCTGACCTGTCTCTTCATTTTACTGTTTCTGATTACTGTATCTCCTTCCAGCCTCGCAATTGCCTCCCTGCTGTTGAGGATCCCACCACTCCCCAACCCCAGCCAATCTAGTTGAAACCCACCCTTGCAGCAGTTGCAAACAGGCCTGCCAGGATATTGGTCCCCTTCCATCTCAGGTACAACCCGTCCTTCCTGAACACGTCACCTTGCCCCACAAAAGATCCCAGTAATCCAAAATTCTCTGCCCCCTGCACCAATTCTTTAGCCACCCCTTCATCTGCCATATCATCCTATTCTTACCCTCACTAGCATGGAGAACTGGAAGTAAACTTAATATTAACTCTGTCTTTTATCCTTTTCCGTAGCTCTCCACAATCACTCTGCAGGATGTCATCACTATTTCTACCTGTTTTATTCTATCCATTGTACCAACGCGCACAATGACTTCTGGCTGCTTCCCCCCACTGCCCCCCTCCCCCCCCCCCCCCAACCCCCAGTGAGAACGTTCTGCAGCCACTCTGAGACATCCTGGACCCTGGGCATGTGGGAGGCTACACACCATTCCGGATTCTCTTTTGCAGCCACAGAATCTCCTGTCTGTTCCCCTCACTATCGAGTCAGATAATTACTTCTGTTGTTATTCTGCTTGCACAGCCTTCTGACAATGGGATTTCTTCATGGAACAGTTGAATTGGGCTGAATTGTTTTGCTTCAGGCAATGAGGAGATTCCAATGAATCCTCATCAGGAATCCTCCATTAGTGGGAAAGGCGACTGGGCTTTTTTTCACTCCCAAACATTGCTGTGATGAGCGATAGGGAAACAGAAAAGGAGCAATAGAATGTTTCTCCACAGATAGGCTACATTTTCCATCTGTAAGTTCAATCAGTAACGTTATCAGTCCCACACTGGACTGAGTGAGCTCTTCTTAAACATTGTCCGAACTATATGACTCCATTACATTCTCGACTCCAGGTCAGTGCGTTATTACAGTGTCAATTCATTAACAATAAACGGTTCTACTTGTTTTGAAGATGTGTTACTATGTGTTTGCATAATGTAAAAATAAGTGTTTCATGTCTTCACAATATCTGTGTTAAAATGAATATTCTTAAACATATATAGTAATTGATGGAAAAGCTCAGCTTGTCTGTCAGCATGTAGGAAGAGAATTCACAGTTCAATTTTACTGTCTAATGACTTTGCCTTTGAAACTGACTTATTCTTAAATTATTTCCCCAGTTTTATTCTCCCACACAATGAGAAATATCCATCCGGTATTCACCAACTACACTCTTCTCAAGATCTTATATGGCCAATAAAACATCCCTCATTCTCAGGCCGAACTGTTAATTCTTCACAACGTAATGCCTTCATTCCAAGAATGCGTAAAAAGAAACATCTTTGAGACGTTTCGAAAGCAATTTTGTTTTTTTTTCAGTTTAGGCTGTTTTAACTACAAATAATACAACAGATGTAATCTCAGCAATGCCCTGTACTGATGCAAAAAACATCGCTAAGATCATACCCAACACCCCTTGCACGAAACAGGATCACGACATTTACCTTCCAAATCACTTGCTACATCTTCAGGTTAATTTGATGCGATTCATGTACTAAGACACACAAATCCCTCTGTAACACTGAATTCTGCATTCTCCTTGCATTTAAATAAATTTCTGCTGTTTCATCCTTTCCCCAAAACAGAAAATTTCCATCACGTATATATATTGTACTTTTTTTTGCTGAAGCTTTGCTCACAGCCATCCTCTGTCTGTATGCCATTGCTTGTTGCTGTGCCCTCCCCAATCTGTGTCCCATTGCAGATGTTCTGCACTCCCACTGTCCGTATCCCATTGCAGACGCTCTGCCCTCCCCCTGTCTGTATCCCGTTGCAGACGATCTACCCTTTCCGTCTGTATCCCATTACAGACGCACTGCCTTCAGCTGTCTATATCGCATTGTAGATGCTCTCCCCTCCCCTGTCTTTATCCCATTGCAGACTTTATGCCCTCCCCGTCTGTATCCCATTGCAGACGCTCTGCCCTCCCCCTGTCTGTATCCCATTGCAGACGCTCTTCCCTGCCCCTGTCTGTATCCCACTGCAGACTCTCTGCCCTCACCCATCAGTGTTCCATTGCAGGCGCTCTTCCCTTCCCCTGTCTGTATCCCATTGCAGACGCTCTTCCCTGCCCCTGTCTGTATCCCATTGCAGACATACTGCCCCTCCCCTGTCTGTATCTCATTGCAGACGCTCTGCCTCCTCCTGTCTGTATCCCTTTGCAGAGCAGCATCCCTCCCCCAGTCTGTCTTCCATTGCAGACACACTGACCCTGCCCTGTCTGTATCCCATTGCAGACGCTCTGCCCTCCCCCGTCTGTATCCCATTGCAGATGCCCTGCCCTCCCCCTGTCTGTATCCCATTGCAGATGCTCTGCCCTTCCCCTGTCTGTATCCCATTGCAGAGGTGCATCCCTTCCCCAGTCTGTCTCCCATTGCAGGCACACTGCCCTTCCCCTGTCTGTATCCCATTGTAGACGCACTGCCCTCGCTCTGCCCTCCGCTGTCTGTATCTCATTGCAGGCGCTTTTCCCTCTCCCTGTGTGTATTCCATTGCAGGCTCTCTGCCCTCCCCCCGTCTGTATGCAATTGCAGGTGATCTTACCTTCCCCTGTCTGTATCCCATTGCAGATGCCCTGCCTTCCCCCTGTCTGTGTCCCATTGCAGACGCTCTGCCCTCCCCCGTCTGTATCCCACTGCAGACGCTGTGCCCTGCACCCGTCTGTATCCAATTGCAGGTGATCTGTCCTTCCCCTGTCTGTATTCCATTGCAGATGCCCTGCCTTCCCCCATCTGTATCCCATTGCAGATGCTCTGCCCTCCCCTGTCTGTATCCAATTGCAGGTGATCTGTCCTCCCCCTGTCTGTATCCCATTGCAGACGCTCTGCCCTCCCCCTGTCTGTATCCCATTGCAGATGCCCTGCCCTCCCCCTGTCTGTATCCCATTGCAGATGCTCTGCCCTCCCCCTGTCTGTATCCCATTACAGATGCTCTGCCCTCCCCCTGTCTGTATCCCATTGCAGACGCTCTGCCTTCCCCTGTCTGTATCCCGTTGCAGACGCTCTGCCCTCCCCCTGTCTGTATCCCATTGCAGACGCTCTGCCCTCACCCTGTATGTATCCCATTGCAGACGCTCTGCCCTCCCCCTGTCTGTGTCCCATTGCAGACGCTCTGCCCTCACCCTGTATGTATCCCATTGCAGATGCCCCGCCCTGCCCCTGTCTGTATCCCATTGCAGACGCTCTGCCCTCACCCTGTATGTATCCCATTGCAGATGCCCCGCCCTGCCCCTGTCTGTATCCCATTGCAGACGCTCTGTCTCCATCTGACATCTTTTAACTAAGCCTGAAAAGTGAGAGAGATGAGATTGGAACTGCCAGCGAGTTTAAATTGAGAATTGCTCTTTAGTGAACATTGCTGTTTACTCGGTTGGTGGGACGGCGATGTTTCAGAATCTCCACACAAGGTGTCCTGGACGTCTCTGGCTCTTTCCAGGATCCTCCCCACATGTCGAGGTAGAGGGTGAGGGAACGGAAATCGGGCACTCTAACACCCTGCTTGGCCTTTTATGTCCTATTCCAGGATGTTTCTCCTGGAATGGGAGAAGAGGAGGGACGGAGTGAGGGTGGCAGTGGGTGTCCCTGCTGTTAATGCTGGTATAGGGGAAGGGGGAAGGGTGAGATGTCCGGAGTCTGACCAAAGTGTTGTATCCATGCAGTGGTATTAGTGTGCGGGGCTATTGCGTCAGTGACAGAAAAACTGAGGGAAGGAACGTGCTAAATTCAACAGTGAGTGTGGTCGTGCTTGAGCATTATTTGGAGATAGAGTGTGAGCCTTGTTCGGGGGTAGGTGTTATAACAGATACACAGTGAGTGTGAGGGAGCAGAAGAATATGGTGACACTTATCCTGGAAAAGTGGGGGGAAAGAATATTGATGCTTGTCCTGTATTGCTGACCAATTCTTCAGATCATCTCAGCGTTGAGGTGAGTCTCCCTGAACGTCTTGTCCAAGTCTATCAGTAATAACGCCTCAGACCCTTTCCATCACTTCCCACAGAATCAGTTTGGGTAGATCTTACAAATAGCAAGGTGAAGCAAACATTAGTGTATAATTATCAAAACCAAATCTGTCATGGAAATACTTTACAACATAGGTTCTGGAAATTAGGTATGCAAGTATATGCAAGGGGGAGCAATGACACAGTGATATTATCGCTGGACTCTTAACCCAGAGATCCAGGTAATATTCTGGGGACATGAATTCAAACCCTGCCATGGTGGAATTTGAATTCAATATGTATCTGGAATCAAGGGTTTATGATGACCAGGAATCCATTGTCGATTGTTGGAAAAACTCATCTGGTTCACTGATGTCCTTGTGGGAAGGATACTGATGTAGCCTGGTGTAGCCTGCATGTGACTCCAGACTCAAGACAACGCTACTGACTCTTAACTGCCCTCTGGCATGAGCAATAAATGCTGGTTATCCAGCGACACACTCATCCTGTGAATGAGTAACAAATAATCGTGTGTGCTGCAGTAATAATAGATGGTCTCAAGTTGCACCGAAACTGCAGTGACTACTAATACTGTGAAGATAAACTTCCGTAAGTGTGTATTAGGTAGGTTGAACAGTATGTTGTGAACCAAACTAGAGAGGAGGTTATTTCAGATTTGGTATTGTGTTGTCAGGAGGACTAATTAATAATCTTGCTCTGAAGCAGCTTTGGAGGAATAGTGACATCAATATGTTACATTTTTACACGGCGTCTGAATACAATATCGAGTGTTTAAACATTCTGGTTAAGCATCATGGAAGCCCGGAGGCTGGAGGGTCAAGCACGCTCCAATGAATTGGGGAAATATAATATAACATTCAATGGGAGAAGCAATGATTGTGAGAATCATAGAGTCCGACAGCACGTAGAAAGGCTCTTCAGCCCAAACTGGTCCATTCCGAACAAAATGTCCATTCACATTTCCCTGCCCTTGCCCCATATCCTTCTTATTCTTTCCTATCCGTGTATTTGTCCGAATGCATTTTAAATTTTGCGTATCTACCCGCCTCAACCACTTTTGTTGGCATCTCATTCCATGTGCACACCACCCTGTGTGTAAAAGAAATTGCCCGTCAGGTTCCCTTTTACTCTTTCCCATCGGATCGTAAATTGATGCCCTCTCGTCCATGGTTGCTCAAAAAGACTGATTGAATTCACTCTATCCATGCTTCCCATGATCTTATACACTGGTATCAGATCCCCCGCTGTCTCATACACTCTAAAGTAAAAACTCCTAGCTTGCCCAACCTCTCTCTATAACTCAGACCATTGAGTCCGGGCAACATCCTTGTAAATTTCTTCTGCACTATTTCCAGGATAATAACATCCTTCCCGTAGCAAAGTGAACAATACTTCACGTAAAACTACCAGTATTGCCTCACCACCATCCTGTATAACTGCAACATAACTCCCTAATTTCGATACTCATTACTCTGACTGATGAAGGCCAGTTTGCCAAATGCCTTTTTCACTACCCTATCTACCTGTGACTCCACTTTCAGAGAACCTTTAACTTGAATTCCAAGGTCTCTTTGTCTCAATACATTTCTTAAGGCCCTGCCATTCACCATGAAACTCCTACCTTGATTTGAATTTCTAAAATTCAAGAACTTACACTTATCTGTATTAAACTCCATTTGCCATTTCTCGGCCCACTTTCACACCTGATCAAGGCACTGCTGTAATTTCTGAAAATTCTGATAATCTTCCTCACCGTCCACGATACCGCCTATTTTAGTGTCATCTTCAAACTTATAATTCATGCCTGTACATTCTCGTCTAAATCATAGATGTGTGTAATATGTAAATATAAATAAAATATACATGCATAAAATAAGCAGTAATAGTCCCAGGACCGACCACTGAGGCATTCCACTCATCACAGGCCTTCAGCCCGACAAGCATACTTCCACTATTACCCTATGTTTTCCTACAATGAAGCAAATCTATGATCTGATTTGCCAGCTCCCCCTCAATTCCATATGATCTAAACTTCCAGAGCAGCCTACCATGTGGAACCTTACTGAAGGCCTTACTGAAATCCATATACACCACATATACTACCATGCCCTTGTCAAAGTACTGGTCATTTCACCAAAGCACTCTAACAAATTATTGAGCCATGATCCCCCACGCACAAAGACGTGCTGACTGCTCATAATCACACCCTGCCTTTCCAAATGCATGTATATTGTCTCTCTCAGAATCTTCTCAAGAAACTTGTCAACTAGAGATATCAGGTTTGCTGGTCTATAGGTCCCAGGTTTTTCTTTGTAGCTCTTCTTGAATAAGGGAACAGCTTCGCTATGCTCCAGTCCTCCGGGACCTCACCCTTTGGCTACCAACCAGGGCCCCCACTATTACTTCTCTGTCCTCCTGCAGTGCTCCTGAATATATCTGGTCAGGACAAGGAGATTTTTAGAAATACTGCATAGTCTGAAAGATATGTCTACTTATTTCAGATGAAAACACCAAAGAGTGAGTAAGTGACTCAATGATGATTAACATAACAAATTAAGGAATATAATAATCACAGGAAGTGACTTCAGAAGAATTCCAGACATTGGGGAATCCTAAGAATTCTCAGAAAATTGCAATCCAGTAAAGGAGGGCCATGAAACTGATCAGGAAATCAAAAATCGAACGTGCATGCAAACAAACAGGAACACAAAGATTTCAAAAATCTATGATCTATATTTCAAAAGAAAAAAAATTGTCAAATGTGGAAATTTGCAATGGGGAGAGACGAGTTTATGGTGGATAACAGGAAAATGGCAAAGCAAATGACCAATTACTATACATCTATCTTAATGGAGTAAGATCCAGAAAATCACCCAGAAATACGAAGTGATTGTATCGGACTTATGGAAGTAAAGACATAAAGTCAATTCTTATCAGTAACAAGGCAATATTGAACATGCAGCTGGATTGAGCATTACTAAGCTTGACAAACCAGATGTACTTCATACCAAAATCTTCAGACATAAATCACAAATAGAGGTACTGATTGCATTGTCGATGACTGCGTTCTATTTTCCTGTACATTCTGCAGAGTCTGGAAGCTGGTGTAGATAAATGCACATTAGTAAATGTGATCCAAGCACGATCGATGAATGGTAGGGATACAAGCATCTACAAAGAGAAGAAGAGATAGTGTGGAGAACTGCTGACAAATTAACTTGACATTTGTGGGGCAACTGTTGGAATCTATTATATAGGATGTGATATTGGATACTTCGACATTAACAGCAACATTGGAGAGACTCAGTATGCATTTCTGAAAGGGAAATCATACTTGACAAACTTCGGAATTGTTTGAAGTTGATTCTTACAGCATAGATAATGGGGATCCAGTAGAATTGGTATAGATTTTAGATTATCAGAAGGCTTTCTATAAGAACTCACAAAGTGAGTTCGAAAATGCAATGATGTGAAGGGTATTTGGAGGAATATATGTAAGTGGAACCCTAAAGTTGGTTGCCTTCCTTTAAGGGAGTCAGAATATAGATGTAAAGACACGTTGAAGCAGTGTGTTGGTGAGACTGTACCTGGAGTATTGTGCACAGTTTTGGTGACCGAATCTGAGAAAAAATATACAGACCACAGAGGAAGTGCGGTGGACATTATCCAGACGGCAAGCGTGTGTGATGAGGAAACTCGGCCTATGTTCTCTTGAGGTTCAAAGATCCAGCGGTGGGTCACTGTGAACTTTATAAAACTCACAAAACATACGACAAGTTTGAAATTAACAGGATGTTTATCAGTCTGTCTAATCCACATTCAAGGCAAATAATGGCAGGATAAGGGACAAACCATTTAAGACTGCAATAAGGAGGAAGGTCTGCGCGTGGAGGGGAATGACTAACACATGGGCAAAGCAGGGCGAGATTACGGAGAATCTCCAGATAACCTACAAGTATGTCAAGTGGAGCAGAATAACCAATGAACACGTAGGACTCATGAGTAACTTGCCAAGTTGCATTTAAATCAACTTTAGTAGTAAGAGAAAGAGGGGAGTGGTGGAAGGCTGTTTGTGTGACTGGAGGCTAGTGTCCAATGGTGTACCACGGGCATCAGTGCTGGGTCCCGTATTATTTGTGATTCGGAGGTGCTAGTATTGGGCTGGGGTGGACAAATCTAAAAATAGCATAACACCAGGCCATAGTCTACAGGTTTATTCAGCAGCACTAGCTTTCGAAACGTAGCTTCTTCATCAACGTGCACAACCACGTGATATAACTGATGTTGAGAGATTGTTAACCTTATTATTTGTGGTATTCATAAATGATGCAGCTGTGAATATGGACGAGGGGTGGGGTGTGTAATAAATAAGTTTGGATTTGATACAAAGATTGGCGGGGTGGTTGGCAGTGAGGAGGAAGGCCTTATGTTACAGGTAGATACGGATGGAATGGTCAAATGGGTGGATCAATGTCAGATGGAATGTAACCTTGATTACTATAAGATGATGCAACTTTGGAAGAAGGAACCAGACAGAGGAGTACTCAATGAATTGCAGCACACTAGAAAGCTCAGAGGGTGTTTCTCCAGACATCACTGAATGTGTCTGCACAGGTTAATACACAATCTGGGAAAGGCTAGGGGAATGTAAACATAGCCTTTATTCATCGAGGCAGAGATGATAAGAACTATGCGGAACTGTGGTGAGAGCAAGATCGAATACTGTGTGTAGGTCTGGGAACAACATTATAGGAAGGATGTGATTGTAGTGGAGGGGGTGCAGAGCAGATTCACCAGGATGTTCCCTGGGATGGAGCATGTCAGCTATGGAGAGAGGCTGGATAACCTCAGGTTGTTTAGTTTGGAGGAGACAAGGCTGAGAGGTCTGTGATTCAGAGGGATAGGATTACGAGGTACATGGACAGGGTGGATAGACAGCAGCTGTTGCATTGACTCAAAGGGCAACATTTTTAAAGTGAAGGATTTGTGGTTTAGTGAAGATTTGAGAATTGTTTTTCAACCAGAGGGTGTTGGGGTCTGGAATGCACTTCTTGAGAGTTGAGTTGTCATGGTAACCTCGAACCATTAGAAACCACATGGTTGTGCACTTCAAATGCTTTAAGATCCATGGCTACAGTCTTGTGTCGGAAAGTGGGCCTAAAGTAGACCGTGCTGTATTTCTGGTAGTACAGAGTCTGTGCTTCTGTGATTGTATGGCAGTGGAAGGTCAATCATTGAGTAGCTTAAGGTAGGATTTGATGGGTTTCTGAAGAATATCTTAATAAAGTTGATAAGAGAGAACTTGTAATATTTTCTGGAAATTTGTCAATGGCAAAATTAAGAGAAAAAGGTTGCAGATTTCTTACAGTCTGATGCCAGATAATTAAGGACCGAGAAATAGCAGGACTATGGAGCAAATACTTTAGTTATGCTTTCACAGAAGAAAACAAAACAAAAAAGAAAACTTCCAAGCAATACTAGGAAATTTCAGTCTTGTGAGAAAAAGGGAATAGAATGAAAATAGCAACTAAACAGTTTAGAGAAAGTATTGGACTGAAATTAATGGGAATAGACAAAGTCAACAGAGATTTATGATTTGGGAATCATATTTGAGAAAGTGGCTTTTAGGAAAGTTATCTAGGAGATATCAATGCCATGCGAGTGGATTATCAGAAAGATTTTTGATAAAGCCCCAAGCCTATTGTGCAAATTCGAATCCTATGGGACTCGGGCTCATATATGGTCATAGATTTAGAATGGGAGAGCTGGCATGAAACAGTGAATAGGAATAAAACAATGTTTTATTTTTATATGGAAAGCTTGGAGGATATTGTAAGGATCGTGTCTTGGTTTCCAGCTATTCTCAATACACATCATATCTTTGGGTGAGGGGCGCAAATGCAATATTCCCAAGTCTGCTGACAGCACAAAACGGTGTCAGCTTGTGAGTGGATGAGGAGGATGTAAAAAAGTTCCAAGGTGATTGAGACAAGTGGAGTGACTGGGCAAATACGTGGCACATGGAGAGTAATGGGGTGGATGAGATGTTGTGTAATTTGATGGGAACAATGGACTGGCAGCCTCTCATTTGAAAAAGGAGTGTTTGAAAAATGTTGCACTGTAAATGAACTTAAGCTGCATTTTTGTTTATTTCTGCGCAGCCCTCAGAGTCCATGTAGGGCAGTGAGTTCTGAAGCCAGAAGTCAATACTGGGAATGGCATTGGCACGCTGACAATTGTATGTAGGCCCAGCACGTGGGGAACTGTAACTTTGAAAGGAATCTGGATCTCCCTGTACACCAGTCACTGAAAGCAATATTGCAGGAGCAGAAAGCAGGAAGGAAGATAAATGCTGTATTCACCTTCATTTCAGGGGATTTGAGTACAGGAGTAAATGTATCTCACTGCAGCTGTACAGGGCCTTGGTGAGACCCCATCTCGAACATTGTGCAGTATTGTGTGCAGTTTTGGTCTCTTTTCCTAATAGACCACAAACCTGACATTGAGTGAGAGTAGCAAAGGATGACCAGACTGATCTCTGGGATGACAGACTTTTTGTGGGAGCAGAGTTTGGGGCGACTGGACCTGTATTCAATGGGCTTTAGGAAAATGAGTGAAAATCACAGTGAAATATATAACACTCTGACAGGGCGAGACAGATTAGAAGCCGATCAGTAAATCGCCTGGCTGGAACGTCTAAAACAAGGGGCCACAATATTAGGTACAGACAGGCCACTTTGCGTTGAGATGAGAATAAATGCCTGCACTCAGAGACTGGCGAACCAGGGGTACTCTCTCCCAGATCAGGCTGTGGAAGTCAAGGGGCTGAATATAAATAAGGATTTCTGGAAACTAAAGGGATAGGGAGAGAGCAGGAGTATGGTGTGAAGATAGAAGATCAGCTCTCATTCCAGGTTGTTCTCCAATAACATAATAACTGGGTTCCTGTACAACACTGTGTTGTAGAAAATCGTGCAATATTAATAATGGGGTCTATGGAAAAAAGAGGGTAAGTGGCGAACTCCTAAAAATATCAGTAAAAACCAAAATTTAAATTTGGTCTAACACACAATAGGACAGTCTAAATAAATCTTTAAATTACATGTTGTAATGGAACAGTGCTGTAAATGTAACGCTTTCACACTACAATCACTCACTGGTGCACTGTACCTTTCACCACAATCTTCACCAGAAAGCACACGGGGGCTGAGTGACCATGTGATGCCGATGCCGAATTCCAGTTTTCCCCAAGATTCTCCCCACAGTTTGAAATAAAGCTCTTTCGAAACATAGACTACAATTCCCAGATCAGGCTCAGTTTCAAGGCCTGCAGAGTCGATTGCATTCCTGTTTTAGCTGAACACATTGATTGTACCTTTTGTAGATAGACGGTTTCTGAGGCTGGGTTTGATGTTCAGCTGGTGCCCGACAAGGAATCGCGTCACAGTAAACGCCAGTTCACTTTATAGAAAAAGGTTCATGAATTGCATTGCAGCCAAATTGTATTTAATCAACACGTGTTATTGGTGAACTGCCTGTACATAGAATGGAGGAGAAAAACTGATGGGCTGAATGGACTACAGCAGTTCTCATTTTATGGTTCACAATGTTTAAACATATTAAGGGATATGTATATTGTATGGGGAAAACTGCGTTGAGGAGATGTTCGGCCATTAACGAGAATAGGGAAAGCTCAATGAGTTGTATGATGTATTCCTTTCCCGATGCTTCTGTGCAGTGTGTGGGAAAGCTCTGTAAATGTTGTCACAAGCTCTCAGCTGTTAGGAAGGAGGTCTCTGCAGGGTCGACAGGATTGTGTTTCCCATTCCCTTTTCTGATAACGAGGCTGGTGCCGGCTGTTCTCTCTGGGTTTACCCTTTAAGGTCTCGGAGCAGTTTGATACAATTGAGTGCCTTGCTTGCCCATTTCAGAGACCATTGAAGAGTGTATCACGTGTCTGTGTGTCTGGAGTCACTTTTAGGCCAGACAGGAAAGCACGGGGGATTCACTTCCTGAAAGTACACTGGGGAAGGAGATCGACATCTATAATTGAACACAAGATCAATATTACTGACGCCAGATAATAGATCTCGATATTTTATTAATTGTTTTTAACTTGCACCAGTTGCCAGAGAATTATCCTGGTCTGGATTAGCAATCCAATGACAATTCCACAACAGCACCATCTCCACATGGGGGCCTGTCGGAAACCACACTGAACCGATTATTTCTGTGCTGTTTAACAGCTCTATCAAAAATAACCCCAACCAATTTGACTATCGTGATGGGACTGACGGCGTGGTAATTGGTCTGATTGTAATTATTCCCTTCTTAGGGGATGGGACATAGTTGAGTAATTACCCACGTTAGGAGAAAGTGAGGACTGCAGTTGCTAATTACCCACATTGCCAGGGAGTTGTCAGAGTTGGAGCTCGAATGAAACATCTTCCTCAGGAACACGGCTTGTTGTGTAGCAAAAGTCCTCAGTCCTATTGCAGGAATGGTGTCAGGGCCAAATGCCTTTGTCATATCTACAGTGTCCAGCTGTTGCTTCATGTCACGTGCAGTGAATTGAATTGGTTAAGATGGGCATCCGTGCTTCAGGGTATCATATTCAGGGTGAGGTGGGTAATCGACACAACACTTCTGGCTGAGGATGGTGCAGATACTGCATCTTTTACACTGACGTACAGGGCTGTTCTATCATTTAGGATGGGGATATTTGTGGAGTCCTCTCCTCCAGTAAATTGTTTAACGGTCCATCGACTTTTATGCATGGATTTGACAGGACGACAGAGCTTATATCTGATTTGTTAGTCTTGGGATCATCTCTCTCTCTGTATCAGATTTTAGTCCTGCTGTTCATACTGTAACTAGTCATGTGCGGTAGCTTTAATGGATTGTCATCAGATTTAGCTGCATGTGATTCCGACCCGACCATGTTCACCCACACTCGTCACTGACCCATGAATCGGCTTGATGGTAATGGTAGATGGATGGACTATCCTGGGGGAAAGGTTACAGATTGTCATTGAAATCTACAGCATCCGATGATAATCAAGTTTTAGCTGCAATATCTACAGTTCAATTCTACTGACTGCCCCTCAGTTCACACCGAGACCCATTCACCCATCAGCCCTGTGCTCAGTGACCTACTCTGGTTTCTGATGCGGAAATACTTCCATTTTCATATTCCCATTCTGCGGGAAGTCTTTCCTTAGTTGTCACACCTCCAATTTGTTACATAAACAATATCCATTTAAGGTACTAATCTGAACCGTTTCCTTTCAGTAATGCCATCTTCTGTATTTGAAGTGAATGTGTTTCCTTCTGTTTTTCTCCCTGACCATGAATCAGAGCTCTGCAGTATCAGTGATAACAGCTTTATGCAGTTTCAGAGTCAAGGAACTTGTCACCATGCGTTACCGTTCAGTTACCAGTGTACAACGCTCCATGTTGGACAGGATGTTTGGGCATCTTTGACAATATGTCGTTGGAAATTGTTCAAAAACAGAAATTGCTGAAGAAATTGCGAAAGATGTTCAAGGATTTTCTGGAGTGAATGCAGAGTTAAACTTGCAGGTCCAGTGAACCTTCGATAAAGGATTTTTATTTTTATTTCCAGTATCCATAATTATTTATTTAATTGAAAAATTGTTCTGCGCCTATTCATTTCTGTAGAAACTCAGCAAGTCTGTCAACATCTGCAGAGAAAGAGAAACAGAGTTAGCGTTTCCAGTCCAGTGTGACAATTCTTCAAAACTGAATACAATTGCAAAATGCTCTTTTAATCCCTTGCCGGAAGTGGAGGATGGGTGGCAGGGAAAAGAGGGTGTGGCAAAAGAAAAACGGGCTTTTAGCAGTGGTGAAAGGAAAGATTCTGTATAACGGGTCGAATTTAAGGTGTGAATGGAGGAAAGGGGTTCTCTCTATTGAATGCAAGATAAAAAAAGACACAACCACACAAAGTCATACGGAGGCCAGGAGGGAGAATGTTGACTATGTGGTATATACATCTGGCCACAGGTACGTTTTCACTGCCGTGATCATTACCCCCTTAAGATAAAGGAATTCAGGTGCTTGACTTCTTATTGGCACTAGTAAGCGTTTCATGCTGCCTTAGTGTTGTAATATGGAGAAAAACAAATCACAGTTTGACTTTTGTGCCGAGTGTTGGTTACCTGTCATTTTTAATATTGATTAATTTTGCAGTGCTTATCTTTAAACGCTTGTTCTTGAAGATTGTATCAGATGGAGCGTAGGATGTTGAGGAGTGACATTATAGAAACTTATAAAATCATGAGAGGTATGGATCGGGTGAATAGACAAGGTCTTTTCCAAAGGGTAGGGGAATCCAAACATAGAGGGTGAAAGAGGGTGGATTTAAAAGGGACTAAAGGGCAGCTTTTTTACACAGAGGGCGGTGTGAGAATGGAATGAGCTTCCAGAGGATGAGTGGTAGATGCCAGTAGAGCTACAACATTTAAAACTCATTTGGACAAACATATGAATGGGAAACATTTAGAGGCCCATGGACCTAATGAAAACAGATGGGACGAGTATAGTTTGGAAAACCTGCCCAGCATGGACATTTAGAAAAGCTTCACGCAGAGTCAGGGTGGTTTTGTGAAAGGGAAATGATATTTTGCCCTGTAAAATCATGCAAAGTATTTCTGGAGATGCCTGTAAATGTAACAAGTGGACTTGATAAAGGGGATCTGGTGGACACCAGGCTTTCCAGAGATTTTCCACAAGGTATTACAAAACAAAAGTTCTTACACAAAACAGAAGCTCCAGGACGTCGGATACTGTATTAACATGGGATGATGATTGTTTAACACAGAAATCGAAGAGTCAGGATTAATGGATCTTTATGGTAAAGGTTTACCTGCTGGAGGACCACAAATAACAGTCTGATGATATCAGTTATTTACAATCTATACTGACAGCCTGAAGGAGGGAGCTGAGTGCAACATACATCCAAGTTTGAGGATGACACGGAGAATCAGAAGGCAGGCTGTTATTTAATGGGGAGGACTTCCAGAAAAGGAACAGTAAAGGCATTGGAGTCTTCCTGTGTATGAAACATAAAGTCAGCATGATGATGTAGCAAGTAACTTGGATGGTACATTAGGGGGTTTCCTGGGAAGGAAGGGTTGTGTTATTGAGAATCTCTAAGATGGTGAGGCAATTATTCATTGGGGTTTAAATGAATGAGGAGTGATCCTGCTGAAACCTACAAGACACAGAAGGGGTTGGAGAAGGTAAATGTTGAGAAGTTGTTTCCATTCTTGAGCAAAGTGTTGAACTCGATGAGATAGATACCGAATATGGAACATCGATTTCAATCTGAGATGCAGAGTCAGAGCTTCATTCCAAAGGTAGTGAATGTCTGGAACTCCCTAACCCAGAGAGGTGTGGAGGGAGACAAGGAGTCGGCAAGAGAGTGGAGTTGAGCCCTGGAGGAGATCAGCCATGTTCTTATTAAATGACAGGGTTAGCTTGAGGGGCCGATTGACCTACTCCTGTTCCTATTTATTCATTTCACATGTTATGCTTTTGGAAAGTATCGGGTTATTTTGCTGGATATCGTGTTGTACAATAGTGCATTCAGGGAGACCAGAGGATTTGTTGTTTTAACCCTGGGTGGGGTATGTGGCTATATTCCCAGCGTATCTGGTCAGCAACATGACCCACATCTGGAGCAGAAGTTACAGAGAGGGGAAGCCTGGAAACAGGGACTGGGGGGGTGGGGGTGGTGGTCACTTCCTGATCCAGTCTGGATTTTCCAAGTACATTTCAAAAACTACACCTAACCATCGGAGTGGCCTCGATCTCTCCCTGTTTAGCATGTTCGAGGGCTGAATGGAACATCAGAACATAGGGCTGAGGGACACAATTGGGCCAATCAGCCCTTTCACACTACCCCACCAGTAAATAAGGTCATGGCTCATCTCATTGTGGTCCCAGCTGCATGTTTCTTTCCATGCACCATTATCACTGATTCACCTGTCCATGGAAAATTAGACAAAGCCAGCTTCGATGTAATATAAAGGTCAAGCCACTCCAAACTTCTGGGAAAGAGAATTCCCACTTGACTGAAATCCCACTTTGTGGATTTATCCTAATTCCTGCTCTGACGGAGGTTGGAGGGTGTCACTGTTTCCTTTTCTCGTCCCATTCCTCCACTGCTGACACCAAATTTTAAATGGAACCAGGTTGGTTATATGGCCGATGATAAAGTTCTCAGACTGAGTCAGGTTCAGTGACAGGAACAAGTCAGGCAGATTTCTTTAGCAAGCCACAAGTAACTAATAGAACTAACGGATGCGCATGGTGGATCTGTGGTTCGCATTGATACCTCCCGTTAACAAGTAGCTGCGTTCAGTTCCAACCTCGGGCAATCCTCTATGTGGATTTTGAACATTCTCCCCATGTCTGTGTGGATTTCCTCCCAGTGTTCTAGTTTCCTCCCATTGTCCATAGATATGCAGCTTAGAGCGGATTGTCCATGCTAAATTGCCCATAGTGCCCAGGGATGTGTAGGTTAGATAGGTTAGTGATGGGAAATGCAGGGTTACATGGATAGATTAGGTGGGCAGGGCCAGAGGGGATACTGTTCCGAAGGGTCAATGTGCTCTTGATGGACGGAATGTCCTGCCTCCACACTGTAGAGATTCTATAAAAACAACAAGAAGTTTGGACTATACAAACACCCAGTGGGTATCTATCTGATCACTCTCCTCTAGGTTTTGTATGTTTCATTAAGATCACCTCCCAAGAGTAACCTGTTAAAGCTTTCATAATATAAGACATTCATTCCTGGAATACATGAAGTGAAACATCTAACTGCTTCCAATTTAATTATATCCTTTCTCAGGTAAGGAGACAAAAATAATCTCTCACACAGGTGAAGTTATTTTTTGTTTTCTCAGTGGTGAGAGTATTTGGAACTCTCTTCCCTGCAGAGCATTGGACTCAGAGATATTGAATATGTTTGAGGCACAGACAGAAGGTTCAAAAAGAATAACGGAATCAAGGATTATCGGGGAATGGCAGGAGAGTCCAGTGGTAAAAAAATTACACTGCTCCAGCACATCCAGGAATATAATGCAAAATGAAATGATAATATCGATAAAATGTTAAGGGGAAATCCAAGATGGTGGTGATCTGGAAGGTCTGCTTTGTTGGGTTCTGCATCACAGTACGGGCAAAGGGGTTCCCTAACGCACTCCATCCCAGCCATTTACTTAAAATGCTTAGTTTTTGAAAGTTCTGAGAGTTGGCAGTTGCAGTATTTTTAGTTTGTGTAGTTTTTAAGTTCTATGAGACTTTGTTTATTAATGATCAGTAATTCAATTTCTTCCTCTCTCCAGTTCAAATGTTGCTATAGTGTGTTCTGGGTAATGATGTGCTAAAATGGTCTACCTGAAGCATTAAGATGAGCCATTGGCCAGAAAAGAGGAAATATTTTCCTTCTAGTCTAAAAAAAAGAGCCATAATGGATAAAAATAACCGTCCATTTAACCTACTAGATTGTATTTGACATTCACGGGCGGTTCATAATACCCAAAGGCTTGAACTATAGTAAAGAGTATAGTGTTTTGAATGTTTATTGCGCCCCCCCCCCTCCCCACCCCACTCCCAGCGCACCCTCTTAAATTCTTGGTACATGCATTTTCCAAATTCAGTTATCTTGCATCGTGGCACAGTTTTGTAGAAGTTTTCAAAACACTTATGGACCCCACGGTGGACAGAATGTCCTAAGGTGCCCCAATACCCTCGTTATAATGTAAGCAATTAGTGGATTTGTGCAGAAAGAGAGCTGGTGGATGTCTGCTGGCAGATCCACATCACAAGTAGGGATTTTATTTTCTTCTTTAACCGGCATAAATGCCACATGAGGGTTGATATCTTCCCCATTCCTGCAACAATCATAGATTCGGTGGCATCCTGCACAATTGGGAATATTACCATTTCTGACCATGAAGCAGTATACTTATTGATGAAGATTAAGGGCAATATAATAGATTTGAGACACTCGCGAATGTGTCCCTTTATTTCTAAGGCTGGTTGGTTAATTGAGTATTTAGATTAGTTTACTTACAGTGTAGAAACAGGCCCTTCGGCCCACAAAGCCCAAAACAACACACCCCTTGACATTGACCCCTTCACCTCACATTGCTGGCAATTGACCTAACCTGCACATTTTTGCACTGTGGGAGGAAACCCACGCAGACACAGGGAGAATGTATAAACTCCACACAGGCAGTCAACTGACACAGGAATCGAACCCAGGTCTCTGGCGCTGTGAAGCAGCAGTACTAACCATTGTACCACTGTGCTGACCACTTCAAAGAGTTCAGATCTTTCTGAGCCATTAATTCAGATTCAACCAGTAACTCATCCACTCTGTGGGAAATTGCTAAGGCTTATGCCAAGGGAATAATTATGCTTTATGATGTAGCAGAAGGGGAAGCAGGAACGCTGGTTTGAGGCAAAGCTGAGGGCAGCCGAGAGTACATACTGTGATTGTCCCTCAGTGGCTAAGCTGCAGAGGATCACAATGCTTCGGTCTACAGTGAATTCCACGCTCACACAGACAGCCAAGAAGGAACTTACTTTTGTAAAACAAAGGCTGTTTGAACATGGTGATAAGCCAGGCAGGTATTTATTCTCTCTTGGCAGGAAAACGAGCGCCCCTCTTAAGCCATTACCTCAATTCGGGAAGGTATTAGGATCCTTACCTTCAATTCCAAAAAGATTAATGTCTCCTGTCCGAGATTTTTCACCGAATTATTTCAGACTGAACATTTTGAGGATAGATGGATTAAGATGGAGTCATTTTTCAAGAACCTGGGTCTTCCAGGAGTAACCCCTGAATCGGTGTTGTGCCTTAATGCACCATTGTCAGCGCAGGAGGGTGTGAAGCAGCTTCAGAATGTAAAGGCGCACGTTCCTGACAGATTTCCTAGTGAATTTTATAAATAATTTATAAACCTATTGTCAGGGCTGATGTTTAACATGTTCCGTCACTCATACAGTCACGAACCCCTCCCTCCATCCTTAAGAGAGGCTCATATCTCTCTGATGATGAAGAAAGGAAGACCCTGGAGGATTGTGCTTCTTACACGCCAATCTCACTTTTAAATGTTGGTTTCAAAATCCTGTCTGAGACTCGTTCATTTAGGCTGGAAACTTTGCTGCCTTTCATTGCCAAAGAGGACCAAACAGGCTTTATAAAGGACCACAAATCTTTCTACAATGTGAAGAGGTTATTCAATATGATCCAAGAGTCTCAACACCAATCTGTCCAGGGATTATTGATCTCTTTAGATGAGAGAAAGCATTTGATTGGGTTGAGTGGCCGGATCTCTTCTGTACATTAGAACGGTTTGGTCTACGCAAAGATTTAACAAGTGGGTGAGGGTCCTTTACCGTGATCCTCTGGCTGCAGTTCTCACTAATGGTGTGGCCAATTAGTAATATGAATATTTCTCCAGTCAGCCGACAAGGTTGACACCTTTCACCATTGTTGTTTACGTTGGGGATTGAGCCACCGACGGAGGCCATCCGTAGGGATGCCAACATATCAGCCCCAGAAGTGGGATATAAGTCACGAAAGATTACATTGTATGCAGATTAGGGTCTTATGTTTTTTGTCAAATCCCACAATTTCGGTTGTTCATGTGATGCAATGCATTGATTCGCTTGTTGCCTTTCCGGGTGATAAGATTAATTTTACAGAGATGGAGGCCATGCCTATGGGAGGTCTTAGGGAAATACCTGATACTGAGGCCAAATCCTGGTTTCCTTTTAAATGGTCACGGGGGTGGTTTCCCTATTTCAGTATATTCATTAAATCTGTCTTTGATCATTTATTTAACGTGAACTGTGTCCATTTGTTTGACAAAATTAAACAAGACCTTCAAGACGGGAGGCATTTCCACTATCCTGGCTAGGTCGGATAGCTCTTATTAAAATGAATGTTCTTCCGCATTTCCTAGACCCCGTGCGAATGCTTTCTTTGATGTTTCCCACACAGATATTTAGGAAACATAATGGCAAGTTTAGCTCTTTTATTTGGTACCATAAGCAATTCTTTATCAAGCTAACAAAATTGCAACTGCCCCACAGATTGTGGGGGGTAGATCTCCCCGATTAAAAGCTATAAATTAAGCTCTTTTATCATCCTATGTTAGTGCCTGGACCGCTGAGGACTCGGCATCAATACGGCTAGACATTGAGCCCTCTCAGACAAAGTGAACCCTTATTAGTCTGTTATTCTTAGATAAAATGACAACATTTATGGAGGATTGTCAAAACGCATTGGATATTATCTCAGTTATTTCATCTTCAAATACTAGAGTGATACGCGCCTTAATCAGAACTAATGGTATTTAAATTGTTTCCATTTACATCTCTTCCTCGCAGTGATTTTCACATTTGTAGCACCCCTTGTCAAGGCACAGTGGAGATATGGAGCTGTAAATGGATGGGAGCTGCACATCCTGTCAGTTCCAAAATTGGCTGCAAGTTTCCCCACACTGGGCTGCGATCTAACACAGTGTTACCGAACAATGCAACAGCCTTGGTTTATATATGAATGAACCAGTGCGGACTGCACAGCTACCCATGCTGGACATTTAGCCCAGGATTATCGATCCAGCATTGGGCTGCATGTAGTTTCCCTCTGGACATAGCTGGGTTGCATTCAGCTGTACACTAACCGGATCTACACAGTGCTCCATCCTGAATATGTAATGGACGGGCTGGTTATGTGAGTTGGATTGCGAATGTGAGAGAACTAAACATCTGGCTATGTCTTTATTTTGTGTTTTAATTCTTTTGATTGGACTCTTCAAATCCTGACTCATCCAGGTAGACCCGACCCTCTGGATGAGTCATGGTAACTGTTGTTACAGCATCTGAGTCTGCAACATGACCAACAAATGGAGCAGAGCCTGCAGAGAGGGGCAACGCTGTAAAATGGAATGAGGGAATCACCATCAGACCGTGGTCTTCGTGAATGGTGGGGCAGGATTGAAAGGACCATTGATGCAATGTATCATATATTTCTGTTTGTTCCAGGAAAATTCCCCTTCTCTCCCAGTGTCCCATTCTGGTGGGGACTGAGTCACCTCCTCCTGTTCCTGCGTAACAGGATCCTTGGGCCTCACTAGCCTCCAGAGTTCCCTGTGCCCCAGTTTCAAGCAGTTGAATGACTGCCTCCTGATCCCAAGTTTGTGAAAATACATGTCCTTTTCCTGCTCCTGAGTCACAGGCTCCAATAGCTCTGTGCTCACTTGCTGCTCCTGTGGAATGGAGGTGAGGGACTGAATGGCCTCTTCACATCTTTACAGCTTTTTTCTTGACTAAAGGCCTTTCCCCTGTTTCTGTAAAACACCATCAAAATCTGAATGATGTATTTTTGTATTTGACTGTCAGTAATTGAGCAAACAAGCCGACTGGCAAAATTCAGAAGCTGAATGGCCTCCTCCTGTTCCCGTGTTATACCTGAAGAGTCAATAGACTCTCAGCGATGTACAGCATGGAAAAAAATCGTTCGGTCTGGTCATCCATACCGCCAAATATCCTAAATTAATCTCGTCCCCCTTGCCAGCACTTGGCCCATCTCCCTCTAAACCCTTCCCATGCATGTATCCATCCAAATGCCTTTTAAATGGTGTAACTGTACCCGCCCCCACCACCTCTTTTGTCTGTTCAATCCATACACACAGCGGTCTCTGTGTGAAAATGTTGCCCCTCATGTCCCTTTTTAAATTTTTCCCCTCAACCTTATAAACCTTTGTCTTCTAATTTTAGACTCGTCTATCCTGGGAAAAGACATTGACTGTTTACCTTATCTATGCCCCTCATGATTAAAAAACCCTTTAAGGTCCCCCCTCAGTCTCAACACTTGAAAATAGCCCCAGCCTATTCAAACTCTCCCTGTCACTCTGACCATCCGACACCTGCAACATTCTTTTAAATCTCTTCTGTACCCTTTCAAGTTTGACAACATCTTTCCGACAGTAGAGAGACCAGAATTAAAGGCAATATTACAAAAGTGGCCAAACCAATGTCCTGTACAGATTTAACATGTCATGCAAACGCTTCGACTCAAAACACACACCAACAAAGGGAAGATCACCAAATGCCTTCATCACTGCGCTGTCTACCTGTGACAGCACTGTCAAGGAACGGAGAACCTGCACCACTAGTCTAGCTTTGCTGCCTCACAGGGCAGCGACCTGGGTTTAATTCCATCCTGGAATGACTGGCTGTGTGGAGTTTGTACATTCTCCCCGTGTCTGTGTGAGTTTCCTCTGGGTGTTATGTTTTACTCCGACAGTATAAGAATATACAGATAAGGGTAGATTGGCCATGCTGAATTGAGCACCATACCCAGGGATGTGTAGGGTAGGTGGATTAGCCATGGGAAATGCAGGCTCAGAGGGATAGGGCAGGGGTTTGTCCAGTGGGATACTGTTTAGAGGTTCGGTGTGGCCTCGATGGGCCGAAACGCCTGTTTCCTAACTCTAGATTTCGATAATTTCTATGGAGTTCTCCTTCACTGGCAGCTTTCGACTGGGCACTACCTGTAAGTCTTACCTTGATTTGTCTTGCCAAAATGCAACACCTCACATGTAACTAAAATATACTCTATCTGCCACTCCTCGGTTCACCTAAAAAGGTCCCCTTATAGTCTGAGAGATCATTCTTCACTGTCGACTACACCACGAAATTTAGAATTATCTTCAAACTTACTGATCATACTTCATATACTCAAATGTAAATGATTTGTATCAGTGAAAAAAAGGCAGTGGACCCACTATTGATCTTTGCGGCACGCCACTGGTCACAGGTCTCCAAGTTTAATGAACAAATGTCCACTGTCACGCCCTGTCTCCAATATTCAAGAAAATTTCGGATCCAAATGGCGAGTTCTCCCTGGATCTGAGGAAGTCTAACCTTGCTAACCAGTCTACCATGTAGAACATTTTGGTAATCTTACTGAATTCCATAAAGACAACATCCACTGTCCTGCCTTCATCAATCATCTTCATCACTTCCTCAAAAGATTACACCGAATCAGTGAGACGTGATCTCCAATGTCCAAAGCCTTCTTCAGTCCTTGTCTTTTCAAATGCATTTACATCCTTTCCAACAAAATCCCCTCCAACAATTTAGTCACCATTGACGTCAGGCTCAGCGATCTATAGTTACCTGTTTTTTTTTTCCTTACTTTTTAAATAATGTCACTATGTTAGCTGCCCTCCAGTCTTTTGACACCTCACCTATGGAAATCAATGATACAAATATATCAGAAAAATGCTGACCAATTTCTTCCCTAGCTTCTCACAAATATTTGGGATACAACTGATCAGGTCCCAGGGATTAGTTCACCTTTATGTGTTTTAAAATGTCAAACCCCTCCTTGTAATATAGACACCTTTCAATGTATCACTGTATATTTATTCATTCTCTCGCTCTTGGAACCTCCTCCTCATTAAATACTGAGGAGAAATTTTTGTTTCATATTCCTCCAATCTCGGGTGGTTCCACACATCGGTAGCCTTACTGATCATTAAGGGGCCCAGTTCTCTCCCTTGTTAATCCTTTACCATTAAAGGATTTGTAGAATTTCTTCAATGCCTCGTTAACCCTATTTCTAAAGCCATCTCGTGTCCACATTTTTCTGGCCCGAATTCCCCGTTGACTATACACTTATTGCCCTTATACACCTCGGGATTCACTTCATCTCAGCTCTGTTTACCTGACATATGCCTCCTTCCTTACCTTGACCAGAGCATCAATATATCTAGCCATCCAGAACTCCCTGCACCCACCAGCCTCGCCCCTCTCACTAATAGGAACACGTTGGCTCTGGACTCTCTGAAACCACGTTTTGATGGCCTTGCATTTACCAACCAACCCTTTACCTGTGAATAGGGTATTCCAATCAGCCTTTCACAGGGCTCGCCTAACACTTTCAAAATTGGCCTTGTTCAAAGTTAGAACTTTAATGTTTACATCAGGTCTTTCCTATTCCAAAACTAATTTAAAACTAATATTTATGCGAAACAGACTTGAAAGTTAAATCAACACTTCCTGCCCCTCTATAACGGGCTCAAAAGTCTGACTAGGCTCCTCCTGTCCCTCTGTAATAGACTCAAGAGGCTTAAAGGCCTCCTCCAGTTCTTCTAATCACACTCGAGAGGCTGCATGGCCTCCTCCTGTCCTTGTGTAACAGATCCGAGACACAACAACCCGTGGATTACGAGCAGCCGTTAGACTGTATCTAATGGAGGTCCATCCCTTCTAAGATACAGAAACACAGATAACACGATGTACTCCAGGTGCCCTCTCAGTTACACTTTATGCAGCTGCAGCAACACATCTCTTTGTTCTGAATGATTCTGCTGACAAAATGTGCCAATATGCCAGCTTTCCCCCTTTTCAAGTAGCAACAGGCTAATATGGGCTGATTGGTCTTCTCTTCTCCCTCTGTAAGAGGCCCATTGGGACAGAATTGCTTCAGCCTGTTCCTGAGCAGCAGTCCCAATGCTCTGTCTCAAGGTTATGAAAGGATTTGACAACAGGGCATTAAAACCAGGAGTCGCCCCACACTGGTCAATCAGCACCGTACTTTGTGTTCAGGTATCGAGAAACCTGCCCACCACCCCCCTCCCCTTTTTTATGCAGCCGATCAGTTATTTTATAACTGCCTCCTTTCATAAACAGAATGGAACATACATAGACCCCTGCAGTGTTCTGTTAATACTCTCATATACAAGGAAAAAAAGATATAAAATATTGAAAGATTTATGGTCCATCCCTCAGCAACCCTCATCCATTGCATCCAGTATATGAAAAGTGATTTATTGAACAGGTTAACTGAGCCTATTTGTTCAGTGACTGCGATTAATGCCAATCTCCATGGATTCTAATTATCCCAGTGGAGGGTTTCCATCTTTTAATGATAAATGGGCTCCGTTCAATGTGTTATCCCATAACATGAGCAGAGCATCACCGACAGCACTGACAGGGATCAGCAGATCCAGAGAGAAGGGGAGGAGAGATCAGAATCTGAGAACATGAGACTGGAATGTTCCAACAATGGATCAGAATCTGAGAACATTAGACTGGAATATTCCAACAATAGACAGGAGCTTAGCCGATTATGTTTGGTATCTTTCTGCATTTGATTGGTTGTCATTATCATTTGGATCTATTTCGCTCTTCTCAATACTTTTATTATCCCTTCCTGGCTATCGTTGGTGTTCCTGGTGAGTGTCACTATCCAGATTTGTTTTTTTATAAACCAGTAATGACTGTATTATTGTTATTTCATATCGTCTACACTTCCTGCCACTATTATTGTTCCAATCCAATCCAATCTCTCAATCTAGATATTCACTCTACAGACCACTGCTAACTGCATCAATGAAGGTGTTCAATTACTGTCTCGCTCTCTGCTCTGGCAGTGTTACTCACGGATCTCTATGTTGAACTATTCAGTTTCAGGAGAGAATCATAATGCATCGTATCATTGCCTTTGCTGTTAAGAGCATGGAGGTCACTCTCTACTGTTCTGGTTACAAACTCCACTTCCTTCCACTGTTTCCATCCCATCGCTGGCCAATATCTGCAGCTGAAGCAGACAAGTCACAACTTTGAGATCCCTTTGACAATGAGCTGATTCTTGACACCATTCCCTGACATTTCTAACTTGAAATACTCACTACTCCAGAATATATCTCACTGGTTTATTCCATCGGCTGTTTGAACCTTGAGCTATGAAGTACAGGTTTAATGAAGCCAATAATCTGCTGCTGACGCTCCTGGCTTCAAACCTGCTGAAGCAAATCTGATTCGAACTCACACCAAACTCCCATCGATCTGTCATTCATGTGCACGCCGATGTATATTGCTGTTTTGTCTGGAAATGCCTTTATTTTAACATTCTCAAACACTTCACCTCATCTGTCCATGAAACTTCCCTTGTTCTCTCTATTGATAAACAAAAAGCCTGCCAGTTGTTCTTATTTAAAATTGTTTTCTCCATGTGCGTTCCTTTTCAAACAATGAGTTTCGCATTCAACCACACCTATCGCGCACACTCTCTCAGTCTCTGATGAACACACAGAGAGAGCAAACCTTCCCATTCTAGGCAGGAATCTGATGCGAGTATAGTTAGCATATGTTAGTAAAGTTTGCAATACTCTCCAGATAGTGCAGTTCACTGAGCAACACACAAGCATGGTTTGCACAGCTCTCCACGCTGGGCTGTCATCTTGTCCCATTTTATGTTTGTTGCGGTGTTCTGTGAAGCAGATTCAGAATTTGATGTAACAAACCATTCCAGCTGATCTGATAATGCCTGTATTCAATGTTCTCATTCTTGTAATTTTACTCACGAAGATCTCACTTCTGCAGTTAGTCCCACTGCCCTGTCTTTTTCCCCATATTTCCACAACATCTTTTCAGTCAATTAACTGCCTGTTTCTGTCTTTAATGTGAATCTCTCTGTACCTTTGTATCTTTCCCTAGCCTTGGGTTTTGTCTCCCTGGTGTATCGATTACTGGCATTGTGTAGCTCAGAAATAATGACATGGTGTGTGTCAGGCTGTTATTCACTTCCCGGTGTGTCCCATGTGATGGTTCATGGACAGGGGTGTTTCAGAAGTTATGAGACACATCTTTGTACCTTGGTGTGTACCTTTGGCTGTCCCTCTCAGCTGACCTTGCGATCAGTAACACGAGGAAGACCACTGAGTAAAGGACCAGGCATCTAAATTGCCTGACAATGCTGTCACTTTTTTAATAAAAGGTTATTTTCTCCTTATTTTTAGTAAGAGGTCTTAAAGGCCAAACTTCCTACTGAAAACGGCTCAAGTAAATAATTTCCGGGGATTTTAGGGTTTTAAATAAATAGTAGTAACAATGGCCAGCTCGCATAGACCAGGCTTTCTAGGTTTCTTTTCATTGTAGCAATAACAATCACCAGGTGCTTGGGGTCCCAGAACGGGTGTACGTTTTAGTAAATTATCCCGAGCTGCTATTCACTCTGGAAACTCACTTGATGCTCTTTCCTCCTGGATTGGAGAACTGTATGCAAGAATGCATTTTGAATGTTCCTTTTTGCCAAGGGGTGTGTTTAGGTGATGTTAGTATATTGGAACAGTTCATTTGTAGAAGGTACTGTATCCATTATTCGGTTAAGGTTTCCAATAGTTAAGTTATTCTAAATTCCTCTTCATTGTGTATGGATTTTCATTCGAGTTTTTAAATACATTGTGTTTTGCTTAATGGTGAGTTGTTTGACGAGTACCATCACATCTGGAACACCCACTTCACATCTACCTTTAAAATAAGAAAAGGCTCGCATCCAAACCACCTCCTTAAACTAGTTTGAGTCAGTCTGGTTGGTCTATAACAAACTGGGGACTCTGGTTCTAAATCGATGATACCAAATTGGGTTTAGAATTACAATCCCTACAGTGTGAAAACAGGCCATTCGACCCAACAAGTCCACACCGACCCTCCGAGGAGTAACCTACCCAGACCCATTCCTCTACCCTATTGTTACACATTTACCCCGACCAAGGCTCCTAACCCACACATCCCTGAAAACTACAAACAATTTAGCATGGCCAATTCAGCTGACATGCACACTTTTGGATTGTGGGAGGAAACTAGAGAATCCAGAATAAGCTCATGCAAACACTGGAGAGTGTGCACCGGGAGGCTATTGGGTTCAAAGGTCCCGTACGGTAGTTGTTAGTGTCTTTGGTTCTGGATGTTGAATTCGGTTGGTTTAAACAGTGTGTTGAGTATAAAGACAATTTCAGTCACGAAGAGTTCTCTGGGTGTAGAAGAAGTAAAGTTAGGGGTTTTACAAAAGGTAATGAAGGGAAGCTGTAGGAATTGGCAGACAAGCTGGAGTTGGAATTGTGTTTGTCTGTGCGAAAATGAGAGATAATTACAGCTATAGCTCGGGAATTGCATTTGGTGGAACCGCCATCAGAGTATTTGGAAATGGCTAGAATTCAATTTCAAATGAGGCACCTTGAACATGAGAAGGAATTGAAACAGTTTGAATTATGATGGGAAGTAGAAATAAAAGAAAAGGAAATGAAGACCAAAGAGAGAAAAAGAGAGAAGAAAAGCAGAGAGTTTCAACTTTAAAAGTTAGTAATTAGAGAGGAAAGTTGACATAGAAGGTGGAGATGAAGGCAGACAGTCGGCTGGATAAGGAGGATAGTGAGAATGAGCAACCCTATATAGCCAAAGGTCTGATGGGGATCTGTTGAAATACATCCAGGTATTATCTAAATTTAATGAGAATGATGGAGGGAGCCTTTTTAATATCATTTCAGAAAGTGGCTAAACAAATGCAGTTGCCAGAGAACATGTGGATTTAGTTGAATCAAACAAAGCTGATAGGCATTTGTATCCCTATCAGAGGAGGTATCTGCTGAGTATGAGGAGTTAAACAAAGCCATTTGAAGTGCATATGAGCTTGTGCCAGATGCTGACAGACAGTGTTTCAGGAATCTAAAATAGCATGCCTGGTTAAACGCAGGTTGTGTTTGAAAGGATCAAACAAATTTTAAAAGGTGGGGAAGGGTATTAAAACAGAGCAAACCTATGACCCTGAGAGAGATTCTTATTTTCAAGAAGTTCAACAATTTACTTCCTGCAGCCATGAGAACCTCATGTGGAAGAGCAGAGAGTAACAATGGGAAGGTTAGAAGCTGAAATGGCTGATGATGATGATTGAGTTCAGAAATCAAAGTTAGGTATCTGTGAGGGATTGAGAAGATTGTGTGAGATTTTCTTAGAACATATCCCTGTGAGAGTAAGGTTTACTGGCAAAGGCCAGGAGGAGCAGGTAAAGAGGTTACAGCATTAAGTGGTAAAGAAGGATGTAATTTTTTTTGTGCTGAGACATGAGGAGCTATGTCATTCAGAGGGACTATTGGAGAGATGAGAAGTGCTCCATTATGTAACGTGTGGTTGGAGTGTCCAGTGGAAACATCAACAGATTTATTCCACAATGGGGAAGGAGGCCTTGAGCTTGGTGTTGGCGTTACAACATTTCAGATTTACATTGTGAATAACGTATCTGAGACAAATTGTTTTCACTGATCGTGACCCCTTAAAGTTTTTGGAGAAGTTTTGGGAGAAAAATACCAGTCTGTGTCGACTGAGCTTATTATTTCCGCCATTCAATATGAAATTATACATGTGACAGGGTTAGAAAACCTAAGTTTTGACACGTTGTGGAAACTTGAGTGAAGAAAGACAAAGGCATTCTGTGGCAGGAGTAAAATGACTAAAATCGAATCTCGTTGTGAACATTTGTATGCTCAGAGTCAATGAAATATATATGCATTGCAGTCAATAGACTATAGACAATAGGTGCAGGAGTAGGCCATTCTGCCCTTTGAGCCTGCACCACCATTCAATATGATCATGGCTGATCATTCCTAATCAGTATCCTCTTCCTGCCTTATCTCCATAACCCTTGATTCCACTATCTTTGTGAGCTCTATCCAACTCTTTCTTAAATGAATCCAGAGACTGGGCCTCCACTGCCCGCTGGGGCAGAGCATTCCACACAGCCACCACTCTCTGGGTGAAGAAGTTTCTCCTCATCTCTGTCCAAAATGGTCTACCCCGTATTTTTAAGCTGTGTCCTCTGATTCAGCACTCCCCCATCAGCAGAAACATGTTTCCTGCTGCCAGAGTGTCCAATCCTTCATAATCTTATATGTCTCAATCAGATCCCCTCTTAGTCTTCTAAACTCAAGGGTATACAAGCCCAGTCACTTCAGTCTTTCAGTGTAAGGTAATCCGCCATTCCCGCCAGTCTACTCATAGAGGAAGATTAGGAGGTCTAAAATGAATCCCTTTTTGTATATTGATGGATCATTTTATTGAAGGTGGAGTTGTGAGTATACTATCACTATAAAAAGGTGATTTTCTATTGGGATTTTTTTTGAAGAGAGGTTATAAAGACAGAGGTGCAGAACTGCTGTCTGAAAACAGTTTAAGTAAATAATTGAGAAAACCTTTAGGTTTTATTAAAACATTGGTAACAATGGAAGGGCAGCGGCCAGCTCTACCAGACCAGGTTTTCTCGGTTTGCTTTTAGCTGCAGCATTCAGAAGCTGTTGGGGATCCCGGAAAGGGTTGGAAGTTTCAATACATGATCCCCAGCTGCTTTTCTCTCTGAGATCTCTGTTGATATTGATATCTCTTCGATCGGAAAACTGCATGTAAGGATCTGTATTTGAATATATCTTTGTGCCAAGCAGTGTATACCAAGAAGGTATGGTATCTATTGTTTGTGTAAGTGTTCAAACATATAAGCTATCCCAAAATGTTCTTTTCTTTGATTGTATTTTAACTAAAGCATTTGAATAGATTATATTTTGCTTAATGTCAAGTGGTTTGACCAGTCACAACATATCTGGAACGCACACTTCACATCTATTTTTAAAATAAGGAAAGGTTTGGGTCTAAGCGACCTTCTTAAAATATTTTTCAGGGATCTGGTCTGGTCCACAACACTTATAGATGAGGAGTTTCTGACTGACTCTTATTGAAAATTTAGTGGAGAGGTTGGGGATGGTTTGCTGGTGTTTGTGCTGTGAGCTGCCTGAGACATTCAGGGAGACATGAGGATTTGTTGACCCATCTTTGGGTGGAGCCTGGGGACTGTAGTTACAGCGTCTGGGTCAGTAACATGAGCAACAAATGGAGCAAAGGTTACAGAGTGGGGAAACTCTGAAAACACAGAGTTAGTGTATGTGTGGAAAGGGATCTGCTGGACCCACCCGAGTTTTCCATTAACAGCCTCGCAAGCTACACTTAATCCAGGAGCAGAGTGTGAGGGGACACTGATTGAACAAGGAGCTGGTCACAGAGCGGTGTCACCTCCTTTAACGCGTCCTGCAGCTTCCCCCCCCCGGGGAAAGGACGGTGCTGCCAGTGGCTGTTCGGGTCATAGTTTCATTCAGCTTCTATGTTCTGGAACTTTCCAAACAGTCCTGGGTGACATAGCCATCATCTCCCAGTATGTTGCCATCAATGTAACCATTCGGTGATGGAGGATATATATGGTGGATGAGGTAAATACATCGTTTCCCCCACAGCAGGGAGCTGCCGGGTGTATCCAGTATAGTGGGATTCCCGATGGTGGACATGGCATCTGCAGAGTACCCATGTCAATGGGGAGAGATAGAGGAACTGAAGGAGCTCTCTCACTGTTAATGTTACCGTGTGTCCATGCACAGTACACTATGTTGGTGAATACCTCTGTCCTGACAGCAGCCACAGTTCCTTCATTCAGAAGCGGACAGCAATCCCATCGTCTTCGGGTCTCCATGTAGAAAGGAATGAATTTATCTTGGATAACGGCCATCCCCTTAATACATGTTTGAAAACAGCATCCCCATCACCAACCAAACACTTCAAAACATTCCATGTGTACGGAGAGCAATGGGGTCACTTGGAGCATCAAGGAGCAGACGATCAGGGATGGAGCAAAACCTCCCATGTCTGAACGGGGCTGAGTGAACCCCCCAGTACACAGTATCATTAATCCCTGTAATCCCTCTCCATTTCAGTAACATACTGCCTTCCATTATTCCTGTAAATGAAATGACAGGTTATATCATGTTATATTGCAGCTGCCAAATTATTATCCATTGCCTTTACCTCTCTTGATAATTTAATCTCTTGCTTATCAGAGCAACATGACCAAACTCAGTATCTCTATATCTGTTCCATCCTCCTGATCATTGATATAGATTGTAAATTGTTGAGGACCCAGCACTGGTCACTGTGTGACTCCACTGGTGACGTTCTGTCAAACTGATTAAGACTGATTTATCCGGAGCGCCTGCTTCCTGTTTGATACACAGTCCTCTCCCATTACTGTGTAACACAGTGGAAAAGCTGAATATAAATGAGGAGAATCAGTCAGGAATCCAACCCCTCGAATCTGCTCCGCCATGGAATACAATCATGGCTGATGTCATCGCGGCCTCTGTTCCACATCCCTGCTATCTCTTGATCGTCAAACTCTAGTCTCTTGTTGGAGATTGCGGCTGATGAAAAGAATATCCACTCCACATCTACACTTTCAATTATATTTTGCATCTTACAGACCTCAATGATCTCTCCTATCGTCCTTATAAAATCGAGAGTATAGGCCTGAACTGCTCAATTTCTCTTCATACGACAAACACTTCAAATATGGAATCAATCTAATGATGCTCTTCTGAATTGCCTCCAATGGAAATACCTCATTCTGCAGGACACCCAAACTGTACTCCAGTTGCAGCCTCACTAATGCCTTGCATAGCTACAGCAACACTCCCTACCTTTCTACTCTATCCTTTTACAAATAAACGATGAAGTTATACTTGCATTTCTCAGTATTTGAAGTACCCGCAAGCAAGTTTTCTGTGATATGCAAGCAGGCACCCAGATCCCTCTGCACTTAAGCTCTTTGAAGTTTCTCTCCATTTCGATAATAATTTGCCTTTTTATTAGGCTGGCCAACTTGAATAACACCATATTTATCCACTTTAATTTTCATTGCCAAATGCTTGCCCATTCACCCAACCTATTCATATAGTTTTTAAATCTTTTGCATCATCATTCCAAAGTAATTTCCCACCAATGTTAGTGTCATCTGAAAATGTAGCTATTGTATTTTCTATCCCGTCAACCAAGTAATAATATCGATCCCAAATGGTTGAGGCATGAGAACTGAAATCTATGGCACCCAACAAATTGCATTTTCCAATAGAAAATGATACATTTAATTCATTTGACCGCATTTTGTTCGTTAACCAATCCTCCATCCAAGCCAATAAATTACTCCTAAACCGATGCTGTCTGATCTTACCACTCACTCTTTGGAGAAGGGACGTATCTGACTCCTTCACGAAGACCAGATATATTCCATCTCCAGGATTCCCACTATCCACCTTGTTTGTCACACCTTTAAATAACTCAGGAAAACACTTCAATCATGGTTTATCTTTTGTAAAACCATGTTGAGTCCGATGGATTGTGGTTATCGTTTGCAAATGTCCTCACCAATGGATTCTAATAATTTGCCTTAAAATTACAATACGTTATTGTTACATTTTACTCCCTAATGTATTCAGTTATTATAAGTTTTTCCCTTTCTAAAACCTTTACATTTTCTTTGAATTCCTGTTTGATGGACAAAAGGTTTTAATAGATGTGCTCCAATTGCTGCATAAGCGGTATTTGTGGCTGACTGGACTCATCATCCTGCTGGTGTACAAACTCGATGGGATGAAGTCTTTCTGGGGTTCCCATGTTGTCATCTCCAAGGCCAGAATGACCACCTCCTGTTAATGCGTTAGAGGCGTGGGGGATTATGGAATGTTCGCGTTGCTGTGTAACATTTTGAGGGGCTGATGGGTCTTCTCATATTTCTCCATAATAGGTGAAGATACTTAACGGTCTCCTCATGTATCCCAGAGATGGGACCGAGGGAGCGATTGGTCTTGTCTTGTTCCCATACAACAGACACGTGTCTGAATTACCTCTTCCTTTCTCATGAAAAAAGTCTCAGATAGTTTTTATCTGAACACATTTCCCTTGCAACAGACTCGGTGGGTCTGAATGGCCTCCTGTTATCCCAGTGTAACAATCTCCAGTCACTGTGTGAACACTTCCAGTTCCTATGTTACAGACTTGAGGAGGCTGAATGGGCTGATCCTGTTGCTGTGTAATAGGATACTGGTGCAGCATGGCCTACTCTGGGGCCAGTGTTATAGATTCGAGGGGCTGATTGGCCTCGAATATATATCAGGCTCGAGGGGCTGAACAGTGTCGTCCTCTTCTGGTGTAACAGGCTCGAAGGCCTGAATATCCTCCTGTTGTTCCTGTGTAACAGGCTGGAGAACGGAATGGATTCCCCCACTATCTGTGTAATTCTCTTCAGTTGTTGACTCCTTCCTGTCATCTTCATTGCAGGAATCAGCTGAGGGAACCATCTCTGAGCTGCTTCCAATATAACAACATCCTTTCTTCATTGAAGAGACTAAATCTGTACACACTACTCCAGATGTGATCTCACTAAGATCCTGTACAGCAGCAGTAATGCTTTACCACCCTGCTGTAAGGTTCCCACCCAGGTTAGAGCTGTCTCAGCTCTCTGGGGGAAATACAGAGCATTTATGAACGATCATTGTCCTTCTCTACTCCATCAGCATAACGGGAGATCTGGAGAAAATGTCACAATGATGCTTAAGAAGATCATAAATGATGTGGCGAGATGATCTCTACCATTAATCTCCCCAAATCCCACATCGCTCAGATTCTCCAGAATCTAGTAAGGTGGAGTGCAAAAACAGCAAGGAGAAGGAAACATTGATGGGAGTTATATATCAAAGTGAAAGCTGCAATACAAATGCTGGACATGTTATAAAACAGGAAATGAGATATACACATTTGTGGGTACTGCAGTAATAATGTCCTGTTTACATTATATCTAAACTGTGTTAACCCAACTGAATGCTAATGCTGATAAAAATGGATTTCATGAGCATGTGTTAGACAGCTGGCATTAACATTTTGTCGAGCACTGAGCTAGAGATCAGGTTATTTAGAAATTGATGTTGGATGATCAAAAGAACGAATTGGAAACTTTGCTGTAAAGGATCTTTTGGGAACCGTGACCACAATGCATTGGTTTTCTTTTATGCTGTTTGAGTACACGGTAGTTTTTGTTTTATTTGAAGTAACTGTCATAAATCTGAATCATGCAAGCACGGAAGGCGTGAGGAGAAATTGGGGACTGCAGATGCTGGAAGATCAGATTCGACGAGTGTGGTGCTGGAAGATCAGAGTCGAAGAGTGTGGTTCTGGAAAAGCACAGTCAGGCAGCGTACTAGGAGCAGGAGAATTAACGTTTTGGGCATAAGCCCTTCATCAGGAATGAGGCTTATGATGAAGGGGGCTGAGAGATAAATGAGAAGGCGGTGTGGCAGGAGGGAGGTAGCTAGGAATGCGATAGGTAGATGAAGGTGGGGTTGTAAGTGATAGGTGATGAAGGGAGACAGAACGCCTCATCTACTACATACATTAAAGCCAGTGTGGTCTTCTCTACATTGGTAAGGCAGATGGATCATTTCAGAGAACATATCTGGGATAGCCACATTGACCATCTCCACCGCCTTGTGGCTGAACACTTTAACTCCCCTTTCCACTCTGCCAAGGACGTGAGAGTCCTGGGCCTGCTCCATCACCAAGCACTAACCACCCGAAGCATGGATGAAGAAAGGTTCTTCTTCTACCTTGGGACCCTCCAACCACAGGAGATTAATGTAGGTTTCAACCGTTTCCCCATTTACCCTAACTCCACCTTATCCCAGTCCAATCTTCCAACTCAGCATCCTCCCCCCTTTTGAACGATCCTATGTGTTCATCTTCCTTCCGATCAATCTGGTCCACCCGCCTCTCCGACCTCACCCTTTCAGCCTCACCTTCAACTATCTATTAGATCACTGGAATTAGCTTAGAAAAATGTCAAATATCGTAGTAAGCCAGTGGATTTGGAGAAATATAGGACCCAGCAACGGATGATAAAGAAAAGAAAAGCAAACAGCGAAAAAGCATACACACAAAAGAAAAATATAAAGACTGCTAAAAAAAAGTACATCAGTGTATGAAACAAAAGTAAAAACAAGGTCAAATATGGAACAGTAGGTGTGCGGAATGAATAATTTATTGAAGACAACAGAGAAATCACAGGGAAAAGAAACAGTTTCTTTGTGTCTATCTTCAAGGCAGAATATCCAGAAATTCTCCCAGAAATACCAAGTGATCATGGGACTTGTGTAAGTAAAGTCTAAGATCATTCCTATCAGTGTTGAGGTCATGTTTTAAAAGAAAGCTGGATTGAGTATTTATAAATCTGACAGATCAGATGTACTTCATACAAGAATTTCAGAGGAAGCAGCAATTGACGTATTGATTGCATCGTAGATTATCACGTTGTTTTCCAATACATTCCCGAAAGATATTTAGCCAGTCTGGATAAGGCAAAGTTTATAAATATTATCCAACGGTTTAAGAAAGGATGAAGATTGAGAGTGGTGAAGTACAGATCAGTAACTTGCCATCCGCGGTCGGGTGTCTGTTGGGCTCGATTATAAAGAACGTGTTACTGGATAGATAGAAGGTAATGGGAAAACTGGGGAGGATGATAATGCATCGATGAAACGAAAACCATAAGTGACAAACATTTTTTGGAATGGTTTGAAGATGATTCTTGTGGACGTAGGCAATGAGGAGCTGATGGATAACGTGCAGTTGGATATTCAAGAGGATCTTTTTTTTAAGAACTCTCCCACTAACATCATAAGAAAAGTTAAAGTAAAAGGAATTGGGAAGAATTGGGCGGCACAGTGGCACAGTGGTTAGCACTGCTACCTCACAGCGCCAGAGACACGGGTTCAACTCCCACCTCAGGTGACTGACTCTGTGGAGTTTGCACATTCTCCCCGTGTCTGCGTGGGTTTCCTCCGGGTGCTCCGGTTTCCTCCCACAGTACAAAGATGTGCAGGTCAGGTGAATTGGCCATGCTAAATTGCCCGTAGTGTTAGGTAAGGTGTAAATGTAGGGGTATGGTTGGGTTGCGCTTCGGCGGGTCGGCGTGGACTTGTTGGGCCGAAGGGCCTGTTTACTGCACTGTAATGCAATGTAATCTAAACACAAGCAAATAGGAAACGAAAAATTAGGTTTACATTCATGTGAATGTAACTGAAATATAGAAGATGCCATGCGCCAGCTGCACGGAGTGTTGCTGAGACTAAACTGAGAGTATTGTGTACCGTTTGGAGTCCCAATCTAAGATAGAATATACTACAGACGAACTGCAAAAGGTATTCTCCAGATTAATCCCTAAAATGGCAAGATTGTCTGATGGGGAAACTCAGCCTGTGATCTCGAGTTTCAAAAGATGAGAGGTGATTTTAGTGAAACTTAGAAACATAGAGGGGAGAGAATAACCGAGGGACATGGAGAAGTGCAAGCAGGAGAGATGAGGGAGAATCCCATGATATTCTACACGGACAAGTAGAACAGAATAATCAGCAAACAGTTAGTGTCCATTAGAAACCAAAGGGGCAATCAGTGTGTCAACCCGGAGAACATTGATAGATTGTTACATGTAAACATCACAGCTGTTTTACTTGGGAGAAGGAGGATGCAGGAACAAAATTCGAGAAGATGTACTGGAAAGCTCCTGAAAAAAAAAAGATTGATGTAAAATATGAGCGGCGGTTTGAGGCTTTGTCTGGTATAAAATTGGACCAATCTGCAGGTCTGGATACTGTTGGAGTCAAGGGAGGAAAGACGCTGACTGGAAATTTTAATTAGAATCTGACAATAGGGGAGGTGCCAGAGGACTGGAGAACAGCTATTATGATTGCACTTCACAGTAAGGGTGGTAGAGATAGACCAGGAAACTATAGACGAGCGAGTATTAAATCACTATTCGGGAAACTACTGGAGAAAATAGAGAAGGAGAAAATTGAACTCCAATCAGAATGGCAAGGTTTGATCAGGGATAATCATCATGACTTTATCAGAGTGAAGTCACACTAATGGAGTTGATTCAATTAGTTTGAGGAGGTCGCTTATTTAGTTTTGATGCAATGCCTTTGACAAAGTTCCGCATGGGAAACTGAAAAAAAAAGTAAATTCTCACAGTATCAAGGATAACTTGAAACGTTACAGCGAAAATTGTCTTAGTGTCAGGAGGCAGAGGGTGGTGGGAGAAGGCTGTTTGCGTGATTGGAGACCAGTGTCCCCTGGTGTACCACAGGGATCAGTGTTGTGTCCCTTATTGTTTGTAGCATTCATAAATGGTATAGATGTGAATCTGGAGGCGGGGGGAAGGGGGGGGGTGTGGTGGGTGGAGAGGTGGGAGTTGTGATAAGTAAGTTTGTGTTTGACACAAAGATTGGCCGGGTGGTTGGTAGTGAGGAGGAAGTTCTGATTTTACACGAAAATACAAGTGAAATGATCAGATGGGCAGATCAATGGCAGATGGAATGTGATCCTGATAAATATGAGGTGATGTACTTTGGAAGGAGGAACAAGACATGGGGTGTACACAATGATTGGCAGCACACTAGGGAGCTCAGAGGGTGTTTCTCCACACATCCCTGAATGTGACTGAACAGGGTAATGGACTAGTTAAGAATTGAACCTTGGGTGGAGCGTTTAATAATCAGGGAGTAGATTATAAGTGCTATACAGGGCTTGGTTTAGTCCATGATGGAGTACTGTATGTCGTTCCGGGAGCCCCATTACAGGAAGGATGTGATTGTACTGGAGGGTGTTGCAGAGGAGATTCACCAGGATGTTCCCTGGGATGGAGCATATCAGCGATGGAGAGAGGCTGGATAAGGTCGGGTTGTTTACTTTGGAGCAGAGGAGGCTGAGGGGGATGTGATTCAGAAGGATAAGTTAACAAGGGGCATCGACAGGGTGGATAGACAGCAGCTGTTCCTTTTAGACAGAGGTTCAAGAACAAGGGAGCACACTTTTAAAGTGAAGGGTTTGAGGTTCAGCGAGGAATTAAAGATTACATTTTTTTCACCCAGAGTGTGTTGAGGTCTGGAATGTACTTCCTGAGAGGGGAGTTACCACGGCTAACCTCTCAACCGTTAAAAGTACTTGGTCGAGCACTTGGAAGTGTCATAACATTCCAGGCTATGTGCGTGGTGTTGGAAAGTGGGACTAATATAGATCATGCTGTATTTCTGTTGGTACAGAGACTATGCTCCTGTGCGTGTGTGATGTGGAGCTGAGCAGCTTAAGACAGGGATTGATGGGTTTCTGAAGATAATGTTCACAAAGGTTATAAGAGTGAACTGTTATAGCTTGTCAAATTATGTCAATGTGAGAAGTATGAAAAAACAATGCAGGTTCCTTCCAGTTTGAAACTAGAGAATGGAGAATGGGAAATAGGGAAATGGCAAAACTATGAATCCACTACTTCAGTTCTGTCTTCACACAACTTTCTGACAATACCAGGAAAAGCAAGTCCGGTATGGAAAATGGAATAGTACATGGAACATCGAACATAGTAAGTAAATGGCTTCGGAGAAATTATTGGGACTGGAAATAATGGGCATAGACAACACTAACATAGAGTTATGAAATGGGACTGTTTGAGAAACAGTCTGGGAGACAAATGAAAGAGAAGCAATGGATGTAAAACACGTGGATTTTTAGAAATGTTTTGGTAAAGCTCCAAGTCCAGTTTACAAAATCAAATCTTAGTGGTTTGGGGCTAATGTATGGCCATGTGTCTAGAATGGGACAGCTGGCAGGAAACAGTGAATAAAACTAAACAGACTTATGAAGCAACAGCCTGACATTGTATTTAAGGTATAAATCTGTGAGTATGCCTATGTCCCTGACACCCCATCACCTTCCCAAGGTATCTCCTGTCTCACCAACAGGACAGACACAACAGAAATGGCGGCACAGTGGGATCCAGTTGGAAGGGAATTGCTCTGGGAGTCCTCAACAGTGTCTCTGTATCCCATGATGACTCATAGTGTTAGTTTACACATGGGAAAGGCAACCTCCTGCTGATTACCATGTACCAGCCTCTCCCAACTGATGAGTCAGTACTCCTCTATGCTGATCAACACTTGGAGGAAGCTCTGAGGGTGGCAAGGGCACAAAACGTACTCTGGGTGAGGGATTTCAATGTCCACCATCAAGAGTAGCTCAGCTGCAGCAGTACGGATTGAGCTGGCCATGTCCTAAAGGATATAACTGATATACTGGGTCTATGGCAGGTGGTGAAGGAACCCACAAGAGGGAAAAGCCATATTTGACCACAGCCTTATTAATCTGCCAGCTGCAGAAGTATCTGTCCATGACAGTATCGGGTAAGAGTGACCACTGCAGAGTCATTGTGGAGATAAAGTCACGCCTTCACATTGAGAATAACCTCCATAATTCTGGGTGGCACTATCACCGTGCTAAATAGAACAGACTTCAAACAAATCTAGCAGCTCAAATCTGGGTTTCCATAACGTGTTGTGGGGCATCAATAGCAGCAGAACTGTACTCCAGCACAACCTCATGGCCTGGCATATCCCCCTCACAACAATTACCATCAAGACAGAGGATCAACCTTGATTCAATGGAGTGTGCAGGAGGGCTGGAGCAGCACGGGGCATACCTGAAAATGAGGTGCCAGCCTGATGAAGCCACCAACCACGACTGCTTGTGCACCAAACAGCACAAGCCGTAAGTGACAGACAGGCTAAGTGATTCCACAAGCAACGGTTCAGGTCTCTGCAGTCCTTCCACTTCTAGTTGAGGATAGTTATGGACAATTAAACAAGTCATTGGAGGAGGAGATTCCACAAGTATCTCCATCCTGAATGATGGAAGAGACCAGCACTTCAGTGCAAAAGATAATGTTTATGCATTCGCAATAGTCTTCAGTCAGAAGTGCTGAGTGGATGATGCACCTCAGCCTCCTCCAGTCGTCCTCAGCAATTCAGTTACCAGTCATCAGCCAATTTGGTTCAGTCCACGCGATATCCAGATTCAGTTGGAGAGACTGGATACTCCAGAGGGTACATACCCTGACAACATTCTGGCAATAGTACTGAAAAGTTGTGCTCCAGGCCTTGTCAATGCCCTCGCTAAGCTGTTCCAGTACAGTTACAACAATGACATTTCCCTGTTTAGGTCAAAAATTACCCCAAGTATCTCCTATGCATAAAAAGAAGACCAAATCCAATCCGGCCAATTACCACCCCATCAGTCTCCTCTCGATCATCAGTAAAGTGGTGGAAGGTCTCAGTGCTTTCAAGCAGCACCTGCTCAGCAATAACGTGGTCAATGACGCCTAGTTTGGGCTCCACCAGGGCCACTCAGCTCCTGATCTCATTACTTTGATTCAAACATGGACAAAAGAGCTGAATTCCAGAGGTGGGGTGAGAGTGATAGCCCTTGAAATCAAGGCTGCCTTCGCCCAAGTGTGGCATTAAGGGGCCTTAGCAAAACTGGAATCAATGGGTATCAGGGGCAAACACCCCGCTGGTTAGAATCATACCTGACACGTAGGAGGGTGGTCATGGTTGATAAAGGTCAGTCAACTCAGCTCCAGGACAAGTCTGTAGGAGTCCCTCGGGCAGTGGCCTAGACCCAAACATCTTCAGGGCTGCTTCCTCAATGACCTTTCCTCCATTTTAAGGTCAGAAGTGGGAATGGTCGCCAATGATTGCACCATGTTCAGCAACATTCGTGGTTCTTCAGATGCGGAAGCAGGCCATGTCCAAATGCGACAAGATCTCGACAGTATCCAGGCTGACAAATGGCAAGTAATATTCAGGCCACACAAATTCCAGACCGTGACCATCACCAATAAAATACAATCTAACCTGCCCCTTGATGGTGTTACCATCACTGAATCCACAGTGGACTGCAGTGGTTCAACAAGGCAGCTCACCGCCACCTTTTCAAGGGCAACGAGGGACAAGCAATAAATGCTGGCCCAGCCAGTCACACCAGATTCACGAAATAAATATTATTTTTAAAAAATAACAGAGGAAGGTGGCTGGGATATCACAGAGATCGGTGCTCAGGCCCCATTTGTTCACACTACCCATTAAACATTTGGTTGCTGGAATCAAATACAATATATCCCAACCTGCTGATAGAACTAAAGGATGTTGGATTGTGAGTGGGTAAGAAGATTGTGAAAAGCTTCAAGGTGACTAAGACAAGTGGAGTGAATGGGCAAATACGTGGCAAATGGAGAGCAAGGTGGGTAGAGGTGGCGGTGTGCCCTTTGGTGGGAACAATAGACTGGCAGCCAATCGTTGGAAAAGGGATTGTTTGAAACATGTTGATCTACAAAGGGACGAATGCTCCTGTTTGTTGTTTCCTTCTGCGCGGCCCTCCGAGGTCCCTGCAGCGCAGTGAGGTCTGAACCCACAAGGCAATACTGGGAATGGCATTCACACGCTGCCCAGTGTACATAGTCCCACCAAGTGGGGAGCTGTAACATTGCAAAGAATCTAGATCTCCCTGCAGACCAGTCACTGAAAGCAATATTGCAGGAGCAGAAAGCAGTTAGGAAGGTAAATTGGGTGTTGACCTTCATTTCAGGGGGATTTGAATCCAGGAATAAGGGTGTCTTACTGCAGCTGTGCAGGGCCTTTTTGAGACCCCATCTCGAACATTGTGCAATATTGTGTGCAGGTTTGGTCACTGTTCCTAACAAAGTACAACCCTGACATTGAGGGAGAGCAGCGAAAGATGAGCAGACCGATTTCTAGGATGACAGGCTTGCTGTGGGAGCAGAGTTTGGGGGCGACTGGGCCCGTATTCCATGGGGTTTAGGAAAATGTGTGAAGATCTCAGTGAGATATATAAAACTCAGACAGGGTGAGACAGAATGGAAGCAAGGATGATAATTCCCCAGGCTGTGATGTCTAAAACAAGTGGCCGCAGTATTAGATACAGACAGGCTATTCTGCACTGAGATGACAATAAATCTCTGCCCTCAGAGACTGGAGAACCTGGGGAATGCGCTTGCACATGGAAACCAAGACACTGAATATAAATACGGATTTAGAGACAGGAAAGGGATGGTGGGAGAGCAGGAGTACGGTGTGGAAATAAAGGGCGATGTATCATTGTATTGAATTGGGAGCAAACTCGATGGACCAAAGGGACTACTGCACTTCCTATTTTATAGCTTTCCAAGGTTATTCACATTAACGGATATATTAATTGTGTGGGATAAGTGCATTGTGGAGATGTTTGAACATCAACGACAATGAGGAAGACTCAATGTGTTGTATCGCCTACTCCATTACTGATGTTTCTGTGCAGTCTGTGGGAAAGCTCTGTAAATGTTGTCACAAGCTCTCAGATGTTGGGAAGGAGGTCCCTGCAGTGTCAACAGGACTGTGTTTCCCGTTCCCTTTTTCCGATACTGAGGCTGGGGCCGGGTGTTCTGTTCGGGTTTATCATTTAAGACCTCGGAGCAGTTAGATACAATAGAGTGTCTTGCTTGGCCGATTCAGAGATCTTTGAAAAGTTTTATCCCATGTCTATGTGTATGTAGTCATAGATAATCATAGATAATCATAGATAACAAACAGCAATGGACCCAGCCTCCAGTCTGACAGACATCCTTCCACTAAACCCTTTGCTTCCTACCATCAAGCCAACTGTGTATCCAATTGGTCAGTTCCCCCAGCATTCCACGCGATGTAACCTTCCTGAGCAGCCTACCATATGGAAGCTTATCAAATGCCTTACTGAAATCCATAGAGACTACGTCTACCACTCTGTCCTTGTCAAACTTCCTGGTCACTTCATCAAAGAACTCTAACAAAGTTGGGAAGCATGATCTCCCACTCACAAGTCTATGCTGACTGCTCCGAATCAAACCCTGTGTAAGTAAAAGGTGCAGTCAATGGTATGCTGTCCTTCATTGTAAGATGATCTGCGTACATAAGTAAAGGCATCTTCCTGCTGTTGTAGAGCCTTGCTGAGAGAGCATTAGGAGCACACTACACAAATTTGATCTCCTTTGTAAGGAATGATTCCCTTACCACAGACACGGGTGATGGTATCATGAGGATAGAGTGAATAAGCTGAGTATTTAATCTGTAGAGCTGTGAGAGACGAAGAAATGGTGATGCTGAAACACGAGGAGTGGCAGCGATCACTTATTTCCAAAAGACACATTGATAGGTTGAGAAATTCCATACTTTACCCAGGATTAATTGGTTTGATTTATTGTCACATGTACCTCAGTACAGGGAAACACTTTGTTTATGTGCAGTGGAGGAAGATCATAGTAAGCATGGTCAGACAGATCATAGGATGGAAATAGACTTGGACAGAGTAAGGCATACAGGATACACTGAACAGGACGTGCACTAGACAAGATCAATATGAACAAGATCACCATTATTTGAACTTAGAGAGTCCATTCCTCAGTTTAACGTGACTTTCCTAATAGTTTATATGCCTTTACGAACTCTCCCCACGTTATTGTGCAGTCGGCGAGTGAACCCTGTACTGAATATCAGGTTGTTCACAATCCCCAACAGCAGCCACAATACCTTCCATCGGAAACAGGTAGCCATTCCCACCAGTTTCCGCCCTACACAGAGAAGGCATCTCAGAGATGAAAGATGCCTTCATGTGACTTCACACAAGATATATGGCTTTCCTCCTCACCACTAGGAAACCACGTTAAAGTCCCACGTGTGTATCATGAGCAACGGAGCCAGGAGGAACAACGTGGAGCAGTCTGTCTGTGCAGCCTCTGCTCCACTTGCTCATCATGTTGGAGCATCATTCAGGAGACAGTGAGGACTACCGATGCTGGAGATCAGAGTAGAGAGTCGATTACTGGAAAAGCACAGCAGGTCAGGCAGCATCTGAGGAGATGGAGAATCGATGTTTCGGCATAAGCCATTCATCAGGAATCAACATCAATTACCTCATTCTGTCCCTGTGTAAGTACGTTGAGGGGGGAATGGCCTCTTCTGTTCCTGTGAAAGTGACTCAAGGAGCTGAATGGTCTCATCCCATTGCTGTGTAAGTGACCCAAGGATCTGAATGGCTTCTTCCTCGTCCGATTGGACAGGGTCAAGGGCCGGATTGGGTTACCCCTGGTTCTTTTTGAAAGCTCAATGTACTGACAAGTGTGATGATGCTGCAGCTTTAAGAGGTTATTTTGTCCGGGTTTCTTTTAAGAGAGAGATTGAACAACCATTACCAAGCTGGCTAGTTAAGACCACTCGACTAAACAACGAGGGAGGCTTTGTGTTTATTTTAATGCAGCCTGAATGGGTATGGCCAGCTCTCACAGATTAGGATCTCTGTGTTTTGGTTTCTCAGCAACATCAGAAACTATTGGGGTCTCCATAGAGTTGGAAGCTTCAGTGAATGTCTCCTGCTACTTTCCCTGAGTTTTCTCTTGGTGCTGTTTTTAATTCCTGGATTAGAGAATTATTTGTGACAAGCTGTGTCTGAATATTCCTTTCTGCCAAGGGCTGTGTTTATGGGATTTTCCTATATTGGAACAGTTCATTAGTAATAGTTCCGAGGTCTATTATTCTGTTAACTTGTCCAGTAGAATTAAGTTATTCTAGATTCCTCTCTCTTTGGTTTCATTTTATCTTTCGTGTTTCAATAAATGGTGTTTTGCTTCACACCAAGTACTTTGACCAGTCACATTGCGTCTAGAACAGACACTTTATATTTCCATTAAAATAAATAAAAGAGTCTAGGTTACCGCCTTCAAATATTTTCCAGGCGCTCTGGTGTGGCCCATCACACTAGACTCCTTCTCGTCCTGAGTAATAGGCTGGAGGCACTGAGTGGGCTGTCCCTGTTCTTCTCCAATAGTGTCAATGGGCTGAACGACTTCCTCATATTCCTGTAAAACCAGCGTGAGGTGCTGAATGAACTCTTGTTTTACTGTGGCAATGTGCAGTGTCAGACAGTGCTGGTAGATGAATGTTACCGACACTTTAACAGCACAAGTCTCAATGGAGTCTGGGTCTTGCTGCACATGGACACAGAGCAGTTCAGGAGCTGACGGGGGACAAAATGTTCTGAACATTGTGGAATGTTCGGTGACCATACCCACTTCTGATCTTATGTTGATGAGGGTGGGGACGGGAGACATTGATGAAGCAGCTGAAGCTGTTTGTGAAAAGGAAGCTACCCTGAGGACCTCCCACAGAGGTGACCCAGGACTGAGATGATGAATATCTTCCTTTGTGCCATGTTTGACTCCAAACACTGGAGAGTTTACTCTGATTCCCATTAAGTTCAGTTTTGTTCAGCTCCTTGATGTCAACAGAAGTCAACCACTGCCTTGATATCAGGGTCTGTCACTTTTACCTGATCCCTTGTCTCAACCTCTTTTGTTCATATCAATAAGCCATGATATAGGAGCAGTAAGTGTTTTCTTCAAAGAGGTGGGATTGAATGTCAGGATTTCTCTTCCGAAGAGTGTTCGGGGAGCAAGATTTCTGAAAGTATTTGAAGAGGAGGTAGATGGATATTGACCTGTCAGAGTGGTGTGGGCTATGAGGAATTGGGTATGAAAGAGGATTTGAGACCAAGAGCAGATCAGCCATGATCTTAATGAAGGGCAAGGCAGGCTTGGGGAGTGAACAACCTGCCCCTGTTTCTGATGTTCTCACATTCTGTTATTGGAAAGTTAGTGGGTGTTATTTTAATGACTGTTATGTTTTTGAATATTGCAGTCAGGAAGAGCAGATGATTTTGTGAGCCATCTCTGGGTGAGGTATATGGGCTGTATTCACAGTGAATCTGGGTCTACGACATGACCAACAACTGAATCACAAGTTGCAGAGAGGGGAAGCTCTGTGAAGAGAGATGAGGGGCCTCTTTCATACCCAGCCTGGATTTTCCAATTACATTTCCCAAATCATTTCAAAGCGTGTGTGACAGTTTTGAGAGGCTGAATGGTCCCCTCTGTTTCTGTGCACCAGGTCATAGGATTAAGTGGCCTCCAACTGTTCATGTCTAGCAGGTTTGAGGGGCTGAATGGAACACAGAAACATGGGACTGAGGAGTCATTAGATATTTTGACCCTTCTCCACCAGGAAGTAAGATTGTGGCTGATCAGGTTGTGGACTCAGCCCCACTTTCCTGTCTGCATCCCAATATCCGTGACTCACTTCTCTGTCAAATATTTAGTAATGCAGCTTTCAATCAATGTGAACATAGAGGCACAATAAACTTCCAGTGAAGAGAATTCCCACTTGAAAGGTCCTTTCAGAATTTTTCATCATCCCTCTTATAGAATCAGAGAGTCATGCAGAATGGGAACAGACCCATTAATCCAATCTGTTCACTCCGATCAGATAGCAAATCTGATCCAGTCCCATTTGCCAGTATTTGGTAAATATCCCTCCTCTTTCAGATACTTTTTAAATGTGCGATTGTACCCGCCTTCACCACTTCCTCTGACTGCACCTTCTGCACACACACCACTCACTGTGTGAAACATTTACCTTCAGGTCCCTTCTAAATCATTCGTCCTGTCCCCTCCAACCTGTGCCCTCTTGTTCTGGACTCCCCTACCCTGGGGAGCAGAACGTGGCTGTTCAGAATATCCATGCCCCTGATGGTTTTATAAACCTCTATAATGTCACCCTTCAGCCTCTGGCACTCCAGGGGGAAACGCCTCAACCTAATCAATCTCTTCCTAAAGCTCAAACTTCCAGTCCTGGAACATCTGTGTCTAAATAATTTTGCAGAAAACCGAGTTGTACGCATTATTCTTAAAGTGGCCGCACCAACATCCTGTAAAGATGTAATATGCCACCACAACTCCTATACTCAATGCTCTGACTAATTAAGGCAAATGTGCCAAATGTGTTCTGCACCACTCTGTCTACCTGCAACTCCACTTTCAAGGAACAATGTACCTGCAGTCCTATGTCCCTTTGTTTCACAACACGCCCCAGGACCTGACCATGAAGTATATAATGTCTGCCCTGATTTGCCTTCCCAAAATGCAAAGCTTCATATTTCTCTAAATTAAACTTCATCTGTTACTCCTTGTCCCTTTGACCCATCTAATTGCGGTCTTGTTGTACTCTGAGATAATCTACTACACCACCTTTCTGATGTCATCTGTATACTTCCTAACTATTGCCCCTATATTCACATCTAAATCTTTACATAAATGATGAAATGCAGTGAACTCAGCACTGATTCTTACAGCACACTGCTGCTCACAAGCCTCCAGGCTGAAAAATATCCCTCTTCCTTCAAGCCAATTGTGACGAGTTTCTTCTGTATGTTATGTGACTGAAACTTACGAATCTGTCTACCAAGTAGAATGAAATACTAGCTATGAAGATAGGCTGAGTATGTTAGGTTTATTTTCACTAGATAAAAGGAGATTGAGGGGCGGACCTGATAAAGGTTTGCAAAATCATGAAGAACATAGACAGGGTGGATAGAGACAAGCTTTTTCCCAGGGTGAAGGATTCAATAACGAGAGGTCGTGCAGAAAGCCACGTTGTCTACTCCAATCAGCCCTTGCCTTCCCAACTGTATGTAAATCGTGTCCCTCAGAATCCCCTCCAACAACTTACCCACCACTGACATCAGGCTCAGCGGTCTATAGTTCATGGGTTTTGGGGTCACTGTTTCCTTTTCTAGTCCCACTCCTCCACTGCTCACAACAAATGTTAAATGTAACCAGGTTGGTGATATGGCAGATGATATCGGTCTCAGACTGGGTCAGGGTCAGTTTTAGGAACAAGTCAGGCTAGTTTCTTTAATCTGCTAAAACAACATGTTTATGATCCAGAGCAATGTTACTCAAACTATGGTGGAAAGATGAATGGCAAACTGTTTGGGTATTGCAATAATATAATCAATATTTCCCTTTCTAAACACACACACACACACACTCTGCAAATTCAACTTGAAAGAACTTGGTCCAAATATTATTGGAACTCATGACAAAGGATAAATTGTGAGATTGTCCAAAACGTTATTCTGCTTCTGAGGATATTGTACTCACACAAGCTGCTAGCAATGGGATTTCATCCTGGGAGAGTTTGGATTTGGCTGAATTCCCTTTGCTTTAGGCAGTGAGTAGATTCCAGTGAATTTTGGTTCGGGATCAGCCAAAGGGTAGCACGGTGGTTAGCACTGCTACCTCACAGCACCAGGGACTTGGGTTCGATTCCAGCCTTGGGTGACTGTGTGCAGTTTGCACATTCTCCCCTTATCTGTGTGAGCTTCTAATGGGTGATCCAGTTTCCTACCTCAAACTGTGTAGGTTCGTTGGATTGGTCTTGCTAAATTGTCCGTAGTGTTCAGGGATTTCTAGGTTATGTGCAATAGTCAGGGGTAAATATAGGGAAATGGGTTGGGAAGGTTGGTATGGACTTGTTGGGTCGAAGGGCCTGTTTCCACACTGCAGGGATTTCATAAAAGTAAGAACGGCAACGATGACTGTAGAGGTTTTTTTTTTAGCTCACATACATTGCTGTGATGAGGAACAATGAAGGAGAGAGAGTGCAATAGACCATTCCTTCTCAGGCAGATGACATTTTCTCCCTCTCTGAGTTGAATCACACAGTAATGTCATCCTGTCCCAAACTGGACCCTGTGAGGTCTCCTTGTACATTGTCCAAACTATGTCTCCATCACATTCCCTGCTCCATGTAGGTGCATCATTGCTGCTGTCATACACAGCGCCATACCCTGAGCAGAAAATGGTCTCGGTCAATTTGAAGATATGTTTATATGTCCCTGCGTCATTAGAAAATAAAAATGTTTAATTTATTCAGAATACCTGTGTTAAACTGAATGCATTTTTAAAAGAAATACAGAAATTGCTGGAAAAGCTCGCCAGGTCTCTCAGTACCCAGACGCTGTAGTTGTACCAGCCTCCACCACTTCGATTGGCAGCTCATTCCATACGCACACCACCCTCTGTGTGAAATGGTGCCCTTTAGGCCTCCTCAAAACCTTTCCCCTCTCACTTTCCACCAATGCCCTCTGGTTTTGGACGCCCCTAACCTGGGGAAAAACCCCTGACTACTCCCCCTATCCATGACCATTCTGCTTTTAAAAGCCGCTACTGTGGCGAAATGTGACCCCAATCAACACAAATGGCTGTACTTTCAGTCATCCTGGGCCTAAATTCTGAAATTCAATACTGACACCTCTTCCTTCTCCATCAAGTCACAATTCTAAATCCATTTTAATCAGTTTGTTCAGATATATCCTGAGACACTTCTGTGAGCTTTACACCTCGACCTTTGTGCCCAGAGGTAGAGACACTAGCATCACTCGACAATACCCATAAAGCTGTAACAGTATTCTCCTGTGTGTTTGTTCATCAGACTGTGCTGACATGCTGGGACATACCTCTGCAACAGGCAGGACTTCAATACAGGCCTTCTAGCCCAGAGCAAGGAACACTACCACACATGTTCACGAATTGGAATCAAATCCTGAGTTCTGGCTCAGAGGAAGGGACACTACCCACTACACTACCATACCCAGATTTTGGGTCATATTTTAGTGCCCACTTTCAGCTCGGTGTGGATTTATTATAATCAGGTTCCCATTATTGAATTACAAACACTTTTATTATTAAACAAATGCAAGATATTTGTCTCAGCTGTAGGATATTGAGTGTATGTGCTGTGCTATCCAAATTAACTATGAACATCTTTAATCACTATTATCTGAAGCCTGCAATATTAGGGAAAGAAATCCTGCACTCACACTCTGCCCAAAGAAGGGTCTCAAATGGATATTTATTACTGAACACCAGAGTCGAAGGAAGAGCTTAATTTCTGACACCAAAACACTGATTACTCTTACCCAACTCTCACGTGCGGCCGCTGATTACTGTCCAGCCTCTCCTCCCCACTGACTGTGTCAGCAATCTGTCCCTCCTCCCCCAAACCACACAAGGCTACCCAAACTCAGGGTCTTTGTGAAAATCAAGGCCGGAGTGTGCAGGCCTCCTGGAGAGGGGGGTGGGTATTTTAAAATTGAAGGGGGAGGGTGAGGTGACAGTAATATCACTCACTGGGCTGAGGGGTGGCGGATGGAGTTTAGTTTGGATTAATGCGAGGTATTGGATTTGGTAAATCAAACAACAGCAGGACCTTTACAATTAAAAGCAGGGCCTTTGTCAGTGTTGTAGAACAGAGACCTAGGCTGTCAGGTATAATTCTTTAAAATTTGCAACTCATACAGAAAGTGTCTTCATTGGTCAGACCTTTGAGTATCGGAACTGGGACGGCATGTTGAGGATGTAGAGGACATTGGTGAGACCTCTTCTGGAATACTGTGTCCAGTCTGGTCATCCTGCCCACTCACTCCATAGGCACACCACCCTCTGGGTGAAAAAGCTGCCCCTTAGGTCACTTTAATATTTCCCCTCTCACCTTAAGCCTATGTCCTCTAGTTTTGGTCTCCCCTACCCTTAGAAAACACCTTGACTATTCACTTTGATATTATTGACCTTGATATTATTAAGCTGGAGAGGGTTGAGAACAGATGAACCTGGATGTTGTTGGGAAAGGAGAGAGTGAGCTATAAGGAGAGGCTGGGTATGCTGGGACTTTTTTCACTGGCGAGGATGAGATGAAGGGGTAACTTTACAGAGGTTTATAAAATATTGAGGGGTACAGAGAAGCTGAAGGGCTGATGTCTTTTCCCTAGAGTTGAGGATTCAAAACTGAGGGATATTTTAAGGTGTGAGGAAAACGATTTAGAAAAGTCATGAGAAGTAATTATTTTAGACAGAAGCTGGCTTGTGTGTGGAATGAACTTCCAGAGGAAATGGTGAAAGCAGGGACAGTTACAACGTTTAAAGGACGTTTAGATCAGTACATGGATAAGACATCAGTTTGGATGGTGCTGTGAGCAGCTGCCCTCTCCCTCCCCCTCTCTGAGTGAATCCCTGTTGGTTTTCACCCTCTGCCAATGTCTGTGCAGTGGCGTGTGGAGGCCAGCAGAGGGTGGCATTGCATCACTTCAAGCACCACAGAGACTGGCAGACCTGCCCCACACAGACACACAGATACACACACGGGGATGGTTAGGGCACTGCGTGAAGCTCATAGGTAATTTAAATTAAACATAGCAGTATTGGGAATATGGCAGTATTTCACTTGCTCACACTCGTGTATGTGGGGCAGGATTTCAGTTGTTTCATGGGGACTGTGACACTATAACAATCTCAATGTTTGTAGGTGGCACCGAACCTGGAAGAACTCTGAAGTCTATGGAGGAGAGTGTGGAATTCTAACAGTACAATCACACGTTGATGTAGTGTTCAGGTGTAAGGCAGATGGGGATCAGTGCAGAGCAGTTTGAGGTGATACAGTTTCGTAGGAAAGACAATGAAAGACAGTTTAAAACAGCCTGTACCGTTATAAAGGGGTTGCAGGAGCAGAGGGAGCTGGGTGTATATGAGCACAGCTTGTTGAAGATGTCGGCAGGTGAGGAGAGCAGTAAATCTCACAGATTAGTTTCAGTATCTGAGCTGTTTACAGGAGGAGGTGTAGGAGGGAGTCTCCGTGCTCCCTTCCTGGGAGGTGGTGGTGACGATGTGTTGTGAGCCCATCCTCCTGCCCACCGAGACCGTGGGGATTCCATTTGTACCAGCTCGACACAAAAGGGAGATGGCATCAGGGCCACAGCTTCTAAGTTGTGCCGGGGGGGAAACGGAGCTGCCAGTGGGTTTAAAGTGAGAATTGCCCTTCACTGAACATTGCTCCTTACTCGGTCGGTGCGACGTGGATGTTTCAGAATCTCCACACGAGGTGTCCCTGTCCTCTCCGGCTCCTACCAGGGTCCTCCCCACATGGCGTGAGTAGGGGGGTGAGGGAACGGATACCGGGCACTCCACCACATGGCTTGGCCCTCCCTGTCCTATTCCAGGCTGTTTCTCCTGAAATAGGACAAAGGGAGGGAGTGAGTGAGGGTGGGAGTGGGTGGTCCTGCTGTTAGTGTTGTGTGGAGATGGGGAGGGGGTCATGGTGAGGTGTCCGGAGGGAGTCAGTCCACAGTGTTGTATCCATGCAGTGTTATTAGTGTGGGGGTGAAGTGGAGGGAGGGGGAGAGAGAGAGGGAGAGAGAGAGAGACAGAAAGACAGAGAGAGAGAGAGAGAATGTACTGCATGTGACAGTGAGAGTGGTGGACCATGCGCCTTGTTCGGGGTCGGTGCTATAACAGATATACAGTGAGACTGAGGGAGCAGAGAGAGTACGGTGACTGTTATCCTGACAGAGTGGGGAAGCTTATTGATGCTTCTCCTGTTTTGCTGGGCATTTCTTCAGACCCCAGATACTGCACTGAGCTGGGTGGGGAGCTCAGACCATGCTCGGTGGGTCTGGTGGTGTCGCCCCCTCTGGGAAGAGAATGGCCCCCTTCTCTGTACTAGCCCATCCACCAGGACCTACGTGCCCCTGTTGACAAACCGTGGTGGAATTGTCCCTTATCTGCCATGTTCGGGGTAAACTGGGTGATGGTGTGTACTCCATTTACAAAGCTGTAGAACAAATGCTCATCCAAAACTCTCCATCATCTGACCTCACACAAATATCCCTTTTTCCCATCTTTCCTGGGAAGACTGGCTCATGTTACAGGATGTTATCGAAGTGTCTACATTTCAGTATTCTGAAACCTGGGAACACATCCTTCCATGATAGTATCTCTCAGTCTCCCCCTCTCTGTCTATACCACAAACCCCTCCCATGTGGTGATATCTAAACTGATTCCCCCGCCATCTCTCTCTGTCAGTGATGTTCACACCCACAGCACCCCCTTGTCAGGGCACAATGGGGATATGGAGCTGTAAATGGGTGCGAGCTGTACATCCTGTCAGTTCCAGCACGGGCTGCAAGTTTTCCCACACTGGACAGGGATCTCACAGTGTTACTGAGCATTGCACTGGGGCAGGGTACACAGTCCTACATGCTGGGAGGGTAACTGCTCCTGGGTTACAGATCAATGCACTGGGGTGGGGTACACAGTCCTACATGCTGGGAGGGTAACTGCTCCTGGTTTACAGATCAATGTACTGGGGTGGTGTACACAGTCCTACATGCTGGGAGGGTAACTGCTCTTGGTTTACAGATCAATGTACTGGGGTGGTGTACACAGTCCTACATCCTGGGAGGGTAACTGCTCCTGGGTTACAGATCAATGTACTGGGGTGGGGTACACAGTCCTACATGCTGGGAGGGTAACTGCTCCTGGGTTACAGATCAATGCACTGGTGTGGGGTACACAGTCCTACATGCTGGGAGGGTAACTGCTCCTGGGTCACAGATCAATGTACTGGGGTGGGGTACACAGTCCTACATGCTGGGAGGGTAACTGCTCCTGGGTCACAGATCAATGTACTGGGGTGGGGTACACAGTCCTACATGCTGGGAGGGTAACTGCTCCAGGTCTGCAAATTAATTCACGGGTGATCAAGGCACAGGTCGCTGTGCTGGTCAGACTATCTTGTTGAGGTTTATAGATTCTGCAATGATGTGGTCTGTGCAGCTCCCCACGCGGGATGGATATTTGTTTCAGGATCACACATTAGGGCCCTGATGTGGTCTGCACAGATCCCAGTGCTGGACAGATATCTAGTCAGGGGTTATAGATCAATGCACTGCTGTGGTCTGCACAGCTCCCCGACATGGACAGAAATCTAGTCCGGGTTTATAGATCAATGCACTGCTGTGGTCTGCACAGCTCTCGGTGCTGGACAGATATCTAGTCAGGGGTTATAGATCAATGCACTGCTGTGGTCTGCACAGCTCCCCGACATGGACAGAAATCTAGTCCGGGTTTATAGATCAATGCACTGCTGTGGTCTGCACAGCTCTCGGTGCTGGACAGATATCTAGTCAGGGGTTATAGATCAATGCACTGCTGTGGTCTGCACAGCTCCCCGACATGGACAGAAATCTAGTCCGGGTTTATAGATCAATGCACTGCTGTGGTCTGCACAGCTCCCCGACATGGACAGAAATCTAGTCCGGGTTTATAGATCAATGCACTGCTGTGGTCTGCACTGTTTTCCACTCTGGCCATATTGCTGGATTGTATTGACCAGTGTAATGGATGAATCTGGACAGATTGCTGGGTTGTACTGAGCAGGACACTGGCCTGGTCTACACAGTGTTCCACGGTGAACAGATATCTCCTCTGGGTGTATGGTGTCTGGGCTGGTTCTGTGAGGTGGATTGAGAATGTGGTATATCTAACCATTTCAGCTGATCTGCCGATGCCGTTAGTTCCCATTCCTGTGATTGGACCCTCCGTCTCTCCACCCCATTAATGTTATAGTGTGTTCAGGTACAGTACATCGTGTTGGTGGGGTGGGGAGGGGGGAAAGGTCATGGACAGGTCAAGGGGTTCCCTGGAATGTTCTGTCCCCAACATTCTATAACTGTCATTCCCCGGAACGTTCTGTCCCTGACATTCTATAACTGACATTCCCCGGAACGTTCTGTCCCTGACATTCTATAACTGACATTCCCCGGAACGTTCTGTCCCCAACATTCTATAACTGCCATTCCCCGGAACGTTCTGTCCCTGACATTGTTTGTGAACGGCCGGACGTCAGTGAATTGAACAAATGATAAGATCCCGAGGGAAGAGATCCCGTTCCAGGGAGAAGGAGACACTGTTCCGAAGGCCCCTCAGGCAGTTAAAGGGGTGAATACGTTTTCCCTGCGTTTACATTTCTCCACGACACAGGATCAACCACAATTTAGACCAAAATACAGGAATTCCCAAACTCCGTTTGTCTTCAGGAAACTGGGAGAGAATCCTTCAGGACAGCAACGTTTCCACCCTCCGTATTAGGAACTGGGAAGGAGTGACCTGTATCTGCTCTCGAGGGATCGAGTGTGTGGGAATGTTCTAGAAACCATCTGTCCTTATGGATGTGTCTCTGTGTGTTTGGGGAGGGAGGGTTTCTTGTGGTTTATGTCACATTTTTGTCAGTAATTCCGACCTTCCCATTTGTTATTCCAGCTCCAATTATTTTAATAAATCCCTGAATACAGGGACACATTTGAAAATCTCACTGGGTCCCCGATCAAACGGGTCCCTTTGCCTCCAGGCTGATGGATAATGGGTTTGTTTTCCTTCCTCACAGTTAACGTAGTGACCATCTACGTCCTGCTTTATAAAGATTGTGGATTGTCTCCATGTGTCAGACGTTACCTGGGGGCCATGGCAGCGGCGGATCTCCTGGTCATTATCCTCGACCTGATCCTGAGACACATTCCCATTGTTTATGATGAACAGTTTTATTTCCTGAGGTACTCCGTCCCCGTGTGTAATATCCACGCCGTCCTGCTTTATGCAGCCACTGACTGCTCTGTCTGGTTCACTGTCACTTTCACCTTTGATCGGTTTGTGGCCATTTGTTGCCAGAAGCTGAAAAGTAAATATTGCAGAGAGAAAACGGCGGCTGTGGTTCTGGGAGCAGTGACTGTGCTGAGCTGTTTAAAGAACATTTCCTGGTATTTTATTCTCGAGGCTCGGTATCGGCTGGTGAACGTCCCCTGGTTTTGTGATGTAACAGTCGCTGTTGCAGTCTCCATTGTCTGGGCCACAATCGAGTTCCTCCACCACATTCTAACCCCGTGTGTCCCATTTCTCCTGATTCTGCTGCTCAATGGTCTCACCGTCAGACACATTTTAGTGACCAGCAGAGCCCGCAGGAGACTCCGCGCTCACACCAATGGGGACGCTCAGTCTGACACTGAAATGAGAAACCGAAAAAAATCCATCATTTTACTGTTTGTGATCTCGGCCAATTTCATCCTGTTATGGTCAATGTTAATGCTGTATTCTATATGGTACCGGATGTTGTTTATTGGGTATCGGTCTGTGTATCTCCATCCCTTTGTGCAGGAATTGGGCTTCATGCTGCAGCTCCTCAGTTGCTGCACAAACACCGCGATTTATGCCGTGACCCAGACTAAGTTCAGGCAGCAGCTGAAGAATGTGCTGAAATATCCCTTCACCCAAATCCATCCATCCATCAAATTCCCTCATTAATCAATCCATCCGGGATTTTCTCATTTCAGTTCAGTGTTTCAGCGATGGAGCAGCCTGTCGCTATGGTAACAGACTGAGGGTAGCGCTGGTTTGTCCATCCTTATCCCACAGGGGGGTTACAGGGAAGCATTTCAATGTGTCTCACAACTCAGGGGCCAGTGAGAAAAGGCACCATCCCACTGACTGTATCCATCACTTCCATTTGTAACCAATAAAAATGTTGATTAAATCGTGCCGAGCAGCAGAGTGACCGATGTTGTTGTGTGTCTTTGTGTTGGAGAAGCTGGGCTGGAGAGAGACAGACTCAGCCCCAAGTCCTGGTCCTCAGGGAAGGGGAGGGCACCGCGCCCTGAGCTCAGGAGCTGGGTTTAACTCCCTCGGCCCCCCTCCCACTCTAACCTGGCCTCCCCATTTCCTCTCCCCTACTCTTTCACATCACTTCTCTCCCTCTCTCTCTCTTTCTGCACAGTCTCTTTCTCACCTCCTCTCCCTTTCATTCTCTCATCCCCTCTCAGACACCCCTCAACCCCGATTTCTCCAACTGCCTCCACTATTGTTTCTCCCTCCCCCTCCCCTCTCCCTCTCACACCCCCAACACGAGATTCTCCACCTGCCTCCACTCTGCCCTCTCCCCCTCAGCCTTACTCTCTCTCTCCTGCCGTCTCTGTCTCCCTCCCTCAATTCCGTCTCTACCCCATTTTCCCCCCCTCCCATTTCCCACATCTCTCTATCATCTCACCCCACCCCCCACACACAGACTCACCACCAACCCTCAGTCTCTGGGTTTGAGGGAGAGGAAAACACCAGGGAGACAGAGTGTGTCAGAGAGAGAGGGAAGGACAGAAGGAAGAGAGATTCAGTCAGAGACAAACGGAGGGAGGTGGGGAGAGAGAGTTACCGAAGGAGGGGGAATGAGAGTAAGAGAACGGGGAGAGAGAGTGAAGGAGCAGAGAGAGAGCAGGGGGCAAGAGAGAGATAGGGTGAAGTAGGGACAGAGAGAGACAGGGGAGAAGATAATGAGAGACAGAGGCAAGAGAGAGAGAGAGAGAGAGAGACAGAGAGGTGCGAGGGATGGAACGAGAGAGAAAGGGGGCTAGTCTTAGAGAGAGATGGAAAAGGAGAGAGAAAGTGGAAGAGAGAGATGGGGATGCGAGAGAGAGAGAAGAAGAGAGAGGGAAGAGAGAGAGAATAAGGGCTTAGAGAATGAGAGAGAAGCAGGGGTGAGAGATAGAGGGAGGGGTAAAAAAGCGGGAGGTCGAGAGAGATAGAGGCGGCAAGAGAGAGAGGGTCGAGAAAGAGGGGGTCTAGAGAGAGAGAGAGAGGAGGGGAACGAGAGAGAGAGGGGCAAGGAAGCAGGCGGGAGAGTGAGTGAGAGGGTGAGTGAGAGAGAGTTTGTGAGGGCGAGAGATACTGGGCAAGAGAGAGTTAGAGTGGGTGAGAGAATGATGAGGTGAGTGAGAGAGAGAAAAATGGGATGAGAGAGACAGAGGTGAGAGAGAGGGTGTGAGAGAGGGGACGGCAAGACAGAGAGAAGGAGGGGCAAGGAGAGGGGGGTGAGAGAAAGAAGAAGCGAGAGTGGGAGGCGTTAAGAGATCAAGAACGAGAGATTGAGGGGCGAGAGAGGGAGAGGGAGCAAGAGAGACAGAAGGAGCAAGAGAGAGAGAAACGGGGTTTGAGAGAGATGGAGGCAAAAGAGAGATAAAGGGGTAAGAGAGAGGGTGCGAGGGAGAGAGAAAGGGGTCAAGAGAGAGAGCACGAGGACTGAAAGAGAGCGAGGGCAAGAAAGAGAGTGAGGGCGAGAGATAGAGGACAAGAGGGAGGAGTGTTGTGTTGGGAGAGCGAGGGCGAGAGAGATGAGAGAGAGAGAGAGAGGAAGGTCAAGAAGGAGAGAGGGCTCCGTGAGACGGGGTTTGACAGAGAGGGTGAGAGCGAGGGAGCGAAAGAGTGGGGCAAGAGAGAGGAGGTGAGAGATGGAGATAGTGAGAGAGAGACATGCGAGGAGAGAGAGAGAGAGAGAAGGACAGACAGAGGGCGAGGAGTAGATAGAGAGGGTGAGACAGAGAATGAGAGAGAGAGAGAAAGAGATTGAGAGAGAGAGGCTGAGCGAGAGAAAGAGAGGAGCTGAGCAATACCGGGGGGCGGGGGGGGGGGGGGCAAGAGAGGTAGGGGATGGTGGCAAGTGAAAGCAAGACAGGGAGCGATAACGAGAGAGAGAAGGGGAGAGAGAGAGAGAGAGAGAGAGAGAGATGAGGCGATCGTGACTTGAGAGAGAGAGAGAGAGTGAGCAAGGAGGGAGATGGGTCCAGAGAGAGAGAGAAAGTGAGAGAGAAATAGAGAGAGAGTGACAGAGAGAGAAAGAGATACAGAGAGACAGACAGGGAGACGAGATGGTTGGTAGAGAGTGACAGAGTGAGAGTGGGCGAGAGAGAAAGAATGTGCAGGGAGAGTGAATGAGCAGGGAGGGATAGAGTGAGGGGAAGAGAGAGGGGAGCAAGTGAGAGGGGCAAGAGAGAGGGGGATGATAGAGAGAGTGGGCGAGAGAGAGGGGCCGAAAGAGGGAGGGGGGCAAGAGAGCGCGGGGGCAAGGAATGGCGAAAGAGACAGGGAAGAAAGAGAGGGTCGCAAAAGAGGGGATGGGAAAAGAGAGGGGCTCGAAAGAGGGGTGGCGAAAGAGAGGGGGAGTGAAAGAGACAGTGTGCGAAAGGAGGGGCAAAAGAGGGGGATGAAAAAGGAGGGACAAAAGGGGGGCAAAAGGTGGGGGCGAGTGAGAGAATGAGAACGAGAGAGAGAGAGGGAGTTGAGAGAGAGGGAGAAATGGGGTGGAGAGAGAGGGGTTTGAGAGAGAGGGGAGCGAGGGGGGTCGAGAGAGAGAGGGCAAGAGCGAGTGGGGGCGAGAGAGGTGGGTGAGAGAGAGGGGGGTGAGAGAGGGGAAGAGAGAGAGGGAAGAGTGAGAGTTGGAGAGAGGGGTGGAGAGAGGGGAGAGGGAGTGTGAGAGAGGGGGTTGAGGCAGGGGGCAGTGTTGGATGAGATTGGGGAGGGGGCGGTGTTGGCCGGGTTTGGGGAGGGCGTGGTGTTGGATTGGGTTGGGGAGGGGGACGGTGTTGGACGGGTTTGGGGAGGGGGCAATTTTTGATGGGGTTGGGGGAAGGGGGCGGTGTTGGGGGATGGGGTGGTGTTGGATGGGGTTGCGGAGAGGGCGGTGTTGGATGTGTTTGGGTTAGGGGCAGTGTTGGACAGGGTTGTGGGAGGGGGCAGGGTTGGACGGGGTAGGGGAGGTGGCGGTGTTGGACGGGGTTGGAGAGTGGATTCGTGGCAGGGTAGCAGTGTTGGATGGGAGCAGCGGGCATGAGTTTGGGTGTGCGGTGTGGTGCTCAGTGCGGGAGGCGGGACTCATGTTGGACGGCGGTGAAGGTCAGGCTGTGGTATGTGTGGATGGTGGTGAAAGTCAGGCTAGGGCAGTGTGTGGACGGCGGTGAGGGTCAGGCTGGGGGTTGTGTGTGAACAGCAGTGAGGATCAGGCTGGGGGTGGTGTGTGGACGGCAGTGAGTCAAGATGGGGGTGCTGTGTGGATGGTGGTGAGGGTCAGAATGGGGGAGGTGTGTGGATGGCAGTGAGGGACAGACTGGGAGCGGTGTAGAATGCTGGTGAGAGTCAGGCTGGGTGCAGTTTGGACGGTGGTGGGGGTCAGGCTGGGGGCAGTGTGTGGAGCGGCAGTGAGGTTCATGCTGTGGGTGGTGTTGGATAGCGTTGAAGGTCAGGGTGGGGGCGTTGTGTGTACGGTGGTGAGGGTCAGTTTGGGGGTGGTGTTGTGCGGTGGTGGGGGTCAGGATGGAGGCGGCGAATGGATATCAGTTTTGGTCAGGCTGGGAGTGGTGTGTGGACAGCAGTGAGGGTCAGGCTGGGGCGGTGTGTGGGCGGCCGTGAGGTTCAGGATGGGGGCAGAGTGTGGGCGACAGTGAGGGTTAGGGCTGGGGCGGTGTTGGACGGCTGGGGGCAGTGTGTGGACTGTGGTGAGGATCAGGCTTAAGGCGGTCTGTGGTCGGCGGTGAGAGTCAGACTGGGGGCGGTGTGTGGACAGCGGTGAGCTTCAGGCTGGGGGCGCTGTTGGACTGTGTTGGGGGTAAGGCTGTGGGCGCTGTGTGTTCGGAGGGGACGGTCAGGATGGAGTCAGTGTGTGAATGACGGTGGGGGTCAGGCTGGGGGTGGTCTGTGGACGGCGGTGAGGGTCAGGCAGGGGGCAGTATTGGATGGCGGTGAGAGTCACTTTTGTGGCAGTGTTGGACGGCAGTAGGTGTCAGCCAGGGCGCGGTTTGTGGACAGCAGTGGGTGTCAGGCTGGGGGCAGTTGGTGGACGGGGGTGGGGGTCAGGCTGGGGCTGTATTGGGCAGCAGTGAGGGTCAGGCTTGTGACAGTGTAGGACAGCAGTGGGTTTCAGGCCAGGGCATTTGGTGGACGGTGGTGGGGGTGAGGCTGGGGGCGGTTGGTGGACAGCGGTGAGGGTCAGGGTGTTTGATGTCGATGACGGTCAGGCTGAGGTGTTCCGTGTGGACGGTGGAGATGGTCAGGGTGGCGTCACTGGTGCACGGCGGTGAGGGTCAGACTCAGGGCAGTGTGTTTGACGTCAATGAAGGTCAGTCTGGGGACGGTGTGTGGGTGATGTTGAGGGTCAGGCTGAGGGCAGTGTGTGGGCAGTGATGTGGGTCAGGCTGGGGGCGGTGGTTGGACGATGGTGAGGGTCAGGCTGGCGACGGCGTGTTTGACATCAATGACGGTCATGCTGGGGTCATTGTTGGATGGTGGTGAGGGTCAGGCTGGGGGCAGTGTGTTCAACATTAATGAGGGTCAGTCTGGAGTGGTGTGTGGGCTATGGTGAAGATCAGGCCGACGGCGGTGTGTAGATGGCGGTGAGGGTCAGGCCAGGCGCGATGCTGGATGGCGGTGAGTGACCGTCTGGGGAGGGCACATGAATGGCGATGAGGGTCAGGCTTGGGTCAGTGTTGGACGGCAGAGAACGTCAAGCTGTGGGCGGTGTGTGGGTGGCGGTGAGGGTCAGGATGTGGGTGGTGTGTGGACGATGGTGAGGGTCTGTATGGGGGTGGTGTGTGTGCAGCAATGAGGGTCAGACTATGGCGGTATTGGGTGACGGTGTGCTTGTGGCATTGTTGGACGGCGGTGGGATTCAGGCCAGGGCAGTTGGTGGACGTGGTGGGGGTCAGGCTGGGGGCGGTTGGTAGACGGCAGTGAGGGTCAGGCAGTGGGTGGTGTGTTTGACGTCGATGACGGTTAGGGTGGAAGTGGTGTGTGGACGGCGGTGAGGGACATGCTGTGTGCTGTGTGTGGATAGCAGCGATGGTCAGTCTGGGTGCGGTGTGTGGACGGCAGTGAGCGTCAGTCTGGGTGCGGTGTGTGGACGGCAGTGAGGGTCATTCTGGGTGCAGTGTGTGGACGGCAGTGAGGGTCAGTCTGGGTGCGGTGTGCGGACGGCAGTGAGGGTCAGTCTTGGTGCAGTGTGTGGACGGCAGTGAGGGTCAGTCTGGGTGCGGTGTGTGAACGGCAGTGAGGGTCAGTCTGGGTACGGTGTGTGGATGGCAGTGAGGGTCAGTCTGGGTGTGGTGTGCGGACAGCAGTGAGGGTCAGTCTGGGTGCGGTGTGTGGATGGCTGTGAGGGTCAGTCTGGGTGCAGTGTGTGGACGGCAGTGAGGGTCAGTCTGGGTACGGTGTGTGGACGGCAGCGAGAGACATGATGGGTGCGGTGTGTGGATGGCAGTGAGGGTCAGTCTGGGTACGGTGTGTGGATGGCAGTGATGGTCAGTCTGGGTGTGGTGTGTGGATGGCAGTTAGGGTCAGTCTGGGCGTGGTGTGTGGACGGCAGTGAGGGTCAGTCTGGGTGCAGTGTGTGGATGGCAGTGAGGGTCAGTCTGGGTACGGTGTGTGGACGGCAGTGAGGGTCAGTCTGGGTGCGGTGTGTGGATGACAGTGAGGGTCAGTCTGGGTACGGTGTGTGGACGGCAGTGAGGGTCAGTCTGGGTGCGGTGTGTGGATGGCAGTGAGGGTCAGTCTGGGTGCGGTGTGTGGATGGCAGTGAGGGTCAGTCTGGGTGCGGTGTGTGAACGGCAGTGAGGGTCAGTCTGGGTACGGTGTGTGAACGGCAGAGGGGATCAGTCTGGGTACGGTGTGTGAACGGCAGTGAGGGTCAGTCTGGGTACGGTGTGTGAACGGCAGTGAGGGTCAGTCTGGGTACGGTGTGTGAACGGCAGAGGGGATCAGTCTGGGTACGGTGTGTGAACGGCAGTGAGGGTCAGTCTGGGTACGGTGTGTGAACGGCAGAGGGGATCAGTCTGGGTGCGGTGTGTGAACGGCAGTGAGGGTCAGTCTGGGTACGGTGTGTGGACGGCAGTGAAGGTCAGTCTGGGTGCGGTGTGTGGATGGCAGTGAGGGTCAGTCTGGGTGCGGTGTGTGAACGGCAGTGAGGGTCAGTCTGGGTACGGTGTGTGAACGGCAGTGAGGGTCAGTCTGGGTACGGTGTGTGAACGGCAGAGGGGATCAGTCTGGGTGCGGTGTGTGAACGGCAGTGAGGGTCAGTCTGGGTACGGTGTGTGGACGGCAGTGAGGGTCAGTCTGGGTGCGGTGTGTGGATGGCAGTGAGGGTCAGTCTGGGTGCGGTGTGTGAACGGCAGTGAGGGTCAGTCTGGGTACGGTGTGTGAACGGCAGAGGGGATCAGTCTGGGTACGGTGTGTGAACGGCAGTGAGGGTCAGTCTGGGTACGGTGTGTGAACGGCAGTGAGGGTCAGTCTGGGTACGGTGTGTGAACGGCAGAGGGGATCAGTCTGGGTACGGTGTGTGAACGGCAGAGGGGATCAGTCTGGGTGCGGTGTGCGGACGGCAGTGAGGGTCAGTCTGGGTACGGTGTGTGAACGGCAGAGGGGAACAGTCTGGGTACGGTGTGTGAACGGCAGTGAGGGTCAGTCTGGGTACGGTGTGTGAACGGCAGTGAGGGTCAGTCTGGGTACGGTGTGTGAACGGCAGAGGGGATCAGTCTGGGTACGGTGTGTGAACGGCAGAGGGGATCAGTCTGGGTACGGTGTGTGAACGGCAGTGAGGGTCAGTCTGGGTATGGAGTGTGAACGGCAGAGGGGATCAGTCTGGGTGCGGTGTGTGAACGGCAGAGAGGGTCAGTCTGGGTACGGTGTGTGAACGGCAGTGAGGGTCAGTCTGGGTACGGTGTGTGAACGGCAGAGGGGATCAGTCTGGGTGCGGTGTGTGGATGCCAGTGAGGGTCAGTCTGGGTGCAGTGTGTGGGCGGCAGTGAGGGTCAGTCTGGGTGCGGTGTGTGGATGGCTGTGAGGGTCAGTCTGGGTACGGTGTGTGGATGGCTGTGAGGGTCAGTCTGGGTGCAGTGTGTGGATGGCTGTGAGGGTCAGTCTGGGTGCAGTGTGTGGATGGCAGTGAGGGTCAGGATGGGGGCGGTGTGCTGACGGCAGTGAAGGTCAGGTGGGGTGCTGTGTTTGACGGCATTGAGGATCCGACTGGGGGTGGTTTGTGGATGGCGGTGAGGGTCAGGCTGTGGGCGGCGTGTGGAAGGTGGTGAGCGTCAGGCTGGGTGCGGTGCATGGGCGGAGAGGAGGGTCAGGCTGGGGGCGGTGTGTAGGCGGCGGTGAGGGTCAGTCAGGGTGCAGTGTGCGGACTGCAGTGAGGGTCAGTCTGGGTGCAGTGTGCGGACTGCAGTGAGGGTCAGTCTGAGTGCGGTGTGAGGATGGCAGTGAGAGTCAGTCTGGGTGTGGTGTGTGGACGGCAGTGGGGGTCAGTCTGGGTGCGGTGTGTGGATGGCAGTGAGGGTCAGTCTGGGTGCAGTGTGTGGATGGCAGTGAGGGTCAGTCTGGGGGCAGTGTGTTTGACGTCAATGAGGGTCAGGCTGGAGTGTGTGTGGACGGAAGTGATGGCCAGGCTGTGTGTGGTGCGTGGATGGCGGAGCGGAACAGGATGGGGGAAATGTGCAGACGGCAGTGAAGGTCAGGTGTGATGCTGTGTTTGACGGCATTGAGGATCAGACTGGGGGTGGTGTGTGAACGGTGGTGAGCATCAGGCTGTGGGCAGCATGTGGAAGGTGGTGAGTGTCAGGCTGGGTGCGGTGCATGGGCGGAGAGGAGGGTCAGGCTGGGGTGGTGTGTGGGCGACGGTGAGGGTCAGACTGGGGGCGGTGTGTGCACGACAGTGAGGGTCAGTCTGGGTGCGGTGTGTGGATGGCAGTGAGGGTCAGTCTGGGTGTGTTGTGAGGACGGCAGTGAGGGTCAGTCTGGGGGCAGTGTGTGGATGGCGGTGAGGGTCAGTCTCGGTGTGGTGTGAGGACGGCAGTGAGGGTCAGTCTGGGGGCAGTGTGTGGATGGCAGTGAGGGTTAGTCTCTGTGCGGTGTGTGGACGGCAGTGAGGGTCAGTCTCTGTGCGGTGTGTTGATGGCAGAGAGGGTCAGGCTGGGAGTGTTGTGTGGACAGCAGTGAGGGTCAGTCTGGGTGCAGTGTGTGGACGGCAGTGAGGGTCAGTCTGAGTGTGGTGTGTGGACGGCAGTGAGGGTCAGTCTGGGTGTGGTGTGTGGACGGCAGTGAGGGTCAGTCTGGGTGTGGTGTGTGGATGGCAGTGAGGGTCAGTCTGGGTACGGTGTGTGGACAGCAGTGAGGGTCAGTCTGGGTGCAGTGTGTGGATGCCAGTGAGGGTCAGTCTGTGTGCAGTGTGTGGACGGCCGTGAGGGTCAGTCTGGGTGTGGTGTGTGGATGGCAGTGAGGGTCAGTCTGGGTACGGTGTGTGGACAGCAGTGAGGGTCAGTCTGGGTGCAGTGTGTGGACGGCAGTTAGGGTCAGTCTGGGTGTGGTGTGCGGATGGCAGCGAGGGTCAGTCTGGGTGCAGTGTGTGGACGGCAGTGAGGGTCAGTCTGGGTACGGTGTGTGGACGGCAGTGAGGGTCAGTCTGGGTACGGTGTGTGGACGGCAGTGAGGGTCAGGCTGTGGGCGGTGTGTGGACGGCAGTGAGGGTCAGTCTGGTTGCAGTGTGTGGACGCCAGTGAGGGTCAGGCTGTGGGCGGTGTGTGGACAGCAGTGAGGGTCCGTCTGGGAGTGGTGTGTGGACGGCAGTGAGGGTCAGTCTGGGTGCGTGTGTGGACGGCAGTGAGGGTCAGTCTGGGTGCAGTGTGTGGACGCCAGTGAGGGTCAGGCTGTGGACGGTTAGTGGACAGCAGTGAGGGTCAGTCTGGGTGTGGTGTGTGGACGGCAGTGATGGTCAGTCTGGGTGCAGTGTGTGGACGGCAGTGAGGGTCAGTCTGGGTGCAGTGTGTGGACGGCAGTGAGGGTCAGGCTGGGGCCGGTGTGTGGACGGCAGTGAGGGTCAGTCTGGGTGCAGTGTGTGGACGGCAGTGAGGGTCAGTCTGGGTGCAGTGTGTGGACGGCAGTGAGGGTCAGGCTGGGGCCGGTGTGTGGACGGCAGTGAGGATCAGTCTTGTTGCAGTGTGTGGACAGCAGTGAGGGTCAGGCTTGGGCCGGTGTGTGGACGGCAGTGAGGGTCAGGCTTGTTGCAGTTTTGGTCGGTGGTGGGTTTCAGGCTGGGGACGGTTGTTGGACGGTGGTGAGGGTCCGGTTGGGGTTATTGGTGGTTGACAGTGAGGGTCAGGCTGGGGGCAGTGCGTTTGACATCAATGAGGGTCAGGCTAGGGGGTGTGTGGATGACAGTGATGGTCAGGCTTTGGGTGGTGCGTGGACGGCGGAGCGGTACAGGATGGGGGAAATGTGCAGACGGCAGTGAAGGTCAGGTGTGATGCTGTGTTTGACGGCTTGAGGATCAGTCTGGGGGTGGTGTGTGAACGGTGGTGAGCGTCAGGCTGTGGGCAGCGTGTGGAAGGTGGTGAGCGTCTGGCTGGGTGCGGTGCATGGGCGGAGAGGAGGGTCAGGCTGGGGGTGGTGTGTGGGCGACGGTGAGGGTCAGGCTGGGGGCGGTGTGTGCACGACAGTGAGGGTCAGTCTGGGTGCGGTGTGTGGATGGCAGTGAGGGTCAGTCTGGGTGTGGTGTGTGGACGGCAGTGAGGGTCAGTCTGGATGTGGTGTGTGGATGGCAGTGAGGGTCAGTCTGGGTACGGTGTGTGAACAGCAGTGGGGGTCAGTCTGGGTGCAGTGTGTGGACGCCAGTGAGGGTCAGGCTGTGGGCGGTGTGTGGACGGCCGTGAGGGTCAGTCTGGGTGCAGTGTGTGGATGGCAGTGATGGTCAGTCTGGGTACGGTGTGTGGACAGCAGTGAGGGTCAGTCTGGGTGCAGTGTGTGGACGGCAGTGAGGGTCAGGCTGTGGGTGGTGTGTTGACGGCAGTGAGGGTCAGTCTGGGGGCGGTGTGTGGACGCCAGTGAGGGTCAGGCTGTGGGTGGTGTGTGGACGGCAGTGAGGGTCAGTCTGGGTGTGGTGTGTGGACGGCAGTGAGGGTCAGTCTGGGTGTGGTGTGTGGATGGCAGTGAGGGTCAGTCTGGGTACGGTGTGTGAACAGCAGTGGGGGTCAGTCTGGGTGCAGTGTGTGGACGCCAGTGAGGGTCAGGCTGTGGGCGGTGTGTGGACGGCCGTGAGGGTCAGTCTGGGTGCAGTGTGTGGATGGCAGTGATGGTCAGTCTGGGTACGGTGTGTGGACAGCAGTGAGGGTCAGTCTGGGTGCAGTGTGTGGACGGCAGTGAGGGTCAGGCTGTGGGCGGTGTGTTGACGGCAGTGAGGGTCAGTCTGGGTGCGGTGTGTGGATGGCAGTGAGGGTCAGTCTGGGTGCGGTGTGTGAACGGCAGTGAGGGTCAGTCTGGGTACGGTGTGTGAACGGCAGAGGGGATCAGTCTGGGTACGGTGTGTGAACGGCAGTGAGGGTCAGTCTGGGTACGGTGTGTGAACGGCAGTGAGGGTCAGTCTGGGTACGGTGTGTGAACGGCAGAGGGGATCAGTCTGGGTACGGTGTGTGAACGGCAGTGAGGGTCAGTCTGGGTACGGTGTGTGAACGGCAGAGGGGATCAGTCTGGGTGCGGTGTGTGAACGGCAGTGAGGGTCAGTCTGGGTACAGTGTGTGGACGGCAGTGAGGGTCAGTCTGGGTGCGGTGTGTGGATGGCAGTGAGGGTCAGTCTGGGTGCGGTGTGTGGATGGCAGTGAGGGTCAGTCTGGGTGCGGTGTGTGAACGGCAGTGAGGGTCAGTCTGGGTACGGTGTGTGAACGGCAGAGGGGATCAGTCTGGGTACGGTGTGTGAACGGCAGTGAGGGTCAGTCTGGGTACGGTGTGTGAACGGCAGTGAGGGTCAGTCTGGGTACGGTGTGTGAACGGCAGAGGGGATCAGTCTGGGTACGGTGTGTGAACGGCAGAGGGGATCAGTCTGGGTGCGGTGTGCGGACGGCAGTGAGGGTCAGTCTGGATACGGTGTGTGAACGGCAGAGGGGATCAGTCTGGGTACGGTGTGTGAATGGCAGTGAGGGGCAGTCTGGGTACGGTGTGTGAACGGCAGTGAGGGTCAGTCTGGGTACGGTGTGTGAACGGCAGAGGGGATCAGTCTGGGTACGGTATGTGAACGGCAGTGAGGGTCAGTCTGGGTACGGTGTGTGAACGGCAGAGGGGATCAGTCTGGGTGCGGTGTGTGAACGGCAGAGAGGGTCAGTCTGGGTACGGTGTGTGAACGGCAGTGAGGGTCAGTCTGGGTACGGTGTGTGAACGGCAGAGGGGATCAGTCTGGGTGCGGTGTGTGGATGCCAGTTAGGGTCAGTCTGGGTGCAGTGTGTGGGCAGCAGTGAGGGTCAGTCTGGGTGCAGTGTGTGGATGGCTGTGAGGGTCAGTCTGGGTACGGTGTGTGGATGGCTGTGAGGGTCAGTCTGGGTGCAGTGTGTGGATGGCTGTGAGGGTCAGTCTGGGTGCAGTGTGTGGATGGCAGTGAGGGTCAGGATGGGGGCGGTGTGCCGACGGCAGTGAAGGTCAGGTGGGGTGCTGTGTTTGACGGCATTGAGGATCCGACTGGGGGTGGTTTGTGGATGGCGGTGAGGGTCAGGCTGTGGGCGGCGTGTGGAAGGTGGTGAGCGTCAGGCTGGGTGCGGTGCATGGGCGGAGAGGAGGGTCAGGCTGGGGGCGGTGTGTAGGCGGCGGTGAGGGTCAGTCAGGGTGCAGTGTGCGGACTGCAGTGAGGGTCAGTCTGGGTGCAGTGTGCGGACTGCAGTGAGGGTCAGTCTGAGTGCGGTGTGAGGATGGCAGTGAGAGTCAGTCTGGGTGTGGTGTGTGGACGGCAGTGGGGGTCAGTCTGGGTGCGGTGTGTGGATGGCAGTGAGGGTCAGTCTGGGTGCAGTGTGTGGATGGCAGTGAGGGTCAGTCTGGGGGCAGTGTGTTTGACGTCAATGAGGGTCAGGCTGGAGTGTGTGTGGACGGAAGTGATGGCCAGGCTGTGTGTGGTGCGTGGATGGCGGAGCGGAACAGGATGGGGGAAATGTGCAGACGGCAGTGAAGGTCAGGTGTGATGCTGTGTTTGACGGCATTGAGGATCAGACTGGGGATGGTGTGTGAACGGTGGTGAGCGTCAGGCTGTGGGCAGCATGTGGAAGGTGGTGAGTGTCAGGCTGGGTGCGGTGCATTGGCGGAGAGGAGGGTCAGGCTGGGGTGGTGTGTGGGCGACGGTGAGGGTCAGACTGGGGGCGGTGTGTGCACGACAGTGAGGGTCAGTCTGGGTGCGGTGTGTGGATGGCAGTGAGGGTCAGTCTGGGTGTGTTGTGAGGACGGCAGTGAGGGTCAGTCTGGGGGCAGTGTGTGGATGGCGGTGAGGGTCAGTCTCGGTGTGGTGTGAGGACGGCAGTGAGGGTCAGTCTGGGGGCAGTGTGTGGATGGCAGTGAGGGTTAGTCTCTGTGCGGTGTGTGGACGGCAGTGAGGGTCAGTCTCTGTGCGGTGTGTTGATGGCAGAGAGGGTCAGGCTGGGAGTGTTGTGTGGACAGCAGTGAGGGTCAGTCTGGGTGCAGTGTGTGGACGGCAGTGAGGGTCAGTCTGGGTGTGGTGTGTGGACGGCAGTGAGGGTCAGTCTGGGTGTGGTGTGTGGACAGCAGTGAGGGTCAGTCTGGGTGTGGTGTGTGGATGGCAGTGAAGTTCAGTCTGGGTACGGTGTGTGGACAGCAGTGAGGGTCAGTCTGGGTGCAGTGTGTGGATGCCAGTGAGGGTCAGTCTGGGTGCAGTGTGTGGATGCCAGTGAGGGTCAGTCTGTGTGCAGTGTGTGGACGGCCGTGAGGTTCAGTCTGGGTGTGGTGTGTGGATGGCAGTGAGGGTCAGTCTGGGTACGGTGTGTGGACAGCAGTGAGGGTCAGTCTGGGTGCAGTGTGTGGACGGCAGTGAGGGTCAGTCTGGGTGTGGTGTGCGGATGGCAGCGAGGGTCAGTCTGGGTGCAGTGTGTGGACGACAGTGAGGGTCAGTCTGGGTGCAGTTTGTGGACGGCAGTGAGGGTCAGTCTGGGTACAATGTGTGGACGGCAGTGAGGGTCAGGCTGTGGGCGGTGTGTGGACGGCAGCGAGGGTCAGTCTGGTTGCAGTGTGTGGACGGCAGTGAGGGTCAGTCTGGGTGCGGTGTGTGGACGGCAGTGAGGGTCAGTCTGGTTGCAGTGTGTAGACAGCAGTGAGGGTCCGTCTGGGAGTGGTGTGTGGACGGCAGTGAGGGTCAGTCTGGGTGCGGTGTGTGGACGGCAGTGAGGGTGGTCTGGGTGCAGTGTGTGGACGCCAGTGAGGGTCAGGCTGTGGGCGGTTAGTGGACAGCAGTGAGGGTCAGTCTGGGTGTGGTGTGTGGACGGCAGTGAGGGTCAGTCGGGGTGCAGTGTGTGGACGGCAGTGAGGGTCAGGCTGGGGCCGGTGTGTGGACGGCAGTGAGGGTCAGTCTGGGTGCAGTGTGTGGACGGCAGTGAGGGTCAGTCTGGGTGCAGTGTGTGGACGGCAGTGAGGGTCAGGCTGGGGCCGGTGTGTGGACGGCAGTGAGGGTCAGTCTGGGTGCAGTGTGTGGACGGCAGTGAGGGTCAGGCTGGGGCCGGTGTGTGGACGGCAGTGAGGGTCAGGCTTGTTGCAGTTTTGGTCGGTGGTGGGTTTCAGGCTGGGGACGGTTGTTGGACGGTGGTGAGGGTCCGGTTGGGGTTATTGGTGGTTGACAGTGAGGGTCAGGCTGGGGGCAGTGCGTTTGACATCAATGAGGGTCAGGCTAGGGGGTGTGTGGATGACAGTGATGGTCAGGCTTTGGGTGGTGCGTGGACGGCGGAGCGGTACAGGATGGGGGAAATGTGCAGACGGCAGTGAAGGTCAGGTGTGATGCTGTGTTTGACGGCTTGAGGATCAGACTGGGGGTGGTGTGTGAACGGTGGTGAGCGTCAGGCTGTGGGCAGCGTGTGGAAGGTGGTGAGCGTCTGGCTGGGTGCGGTGCATGGGCGGAGAGGAGGGTCAGGCTGGGGGTGGTGTGTGGGCGACGGTGAGGATCAGGCTGGGGGCGGTGTGTGCACGACAGTGAGGGTCAGTCTGGGTGCGGTGTGTGGATGGCAGTGAGGGTCAGTCTGGGTGTGGTGTGTGGACGGCAGTGAGGGTCAGTCTGGGTGTGGTGTGTGGATGGCAGTGAGGGTCAGTCTGGGTACGGTGTGTGAACAGCAGTGGGGGTCAGTCTGGGTGCGGTGTGTGGACGCCAGTGAGGGTCAGGCTGTGGGCGGTGTGTGGACGGCCGTGAGTGTCAGTCTGGGTGCAGTGTGTGGATGGCAGTGATGGTCAGTCTGGGTACGGTGTGTGGACAGCAGTGAGGGTCAGTCTGGGTGCAGTGTGTGGATGGCAGTGAGGGTCAGGCTGTGGGCGGTGTGTTGACGGCAGTGAGGGTCAGTCTGGGGGCGGTGTGTGGACGCCAGTGAGGGTCAGGCTGTGGGTGGTGTGTGGACGGCAGTGAGGGTCAGTCTGGGTGTGGTGTGTGGACGGCAGTGAGGATCAGTCTGGTTGCAGTGTGTGGACGCCAGTGAGGGTCAGGCTGTTGGCGGTGTGTGGACAGCAGTGAGGGTCAGTCTGTGAGTGGTGTGTGGACGGCAGTGAGCGTCAGTCTGGGTACGGTGTGTGGACGGCAGTGAGGGTCAGTCTGGGTGCAGTGTGTGGACGCCAGTGAGGGTCAGGCTGTGGGCAGTGTGTGGACAGCAGTGAGCGTCAGTCTGGGTGTGGTGTGTGGACGGCAGTGAGGGTCAGTCTGGGTGCAGTGTGTGGACGGCAGTGAGGGTCAGTCTGGGTGCAGTGTGTGGACGGCAGTGAGGGTCAGTCTGGGTGCAGTGTGTGGACGGCAGTGAGGGTCAGGCTGGGGCCGGTGTGTGGACGGCAGTGAGGGTCAGGCTTGTTGCAGTTTTGGTCGGTGGTGGGTTTCAGGCTGGGGACGGTTGGTGGATGGTGCTGAGGGTCCGGTTGGGGTTATTGGTGGTTGACAGTGAGGGTCAGGCTGGGGGCAGTGCGTTTGACATCAATGAGGGTCAGGCTAGAGGGTGTGTGGATGACAGTGATGGTCAGGCTGTGGGTGGTGCGTGGACGGCGGAGGGGTCAGTCTGGGTGCGGTGTGAGGACGGCAGTGAGGGTCAGCCTGGGTGCGGTGTGTGGACGGCAGTGAGGGTCAGGCTTGTTGCAGTTTTGGTCGCTGGTGGGGTTCAAGCTGGGGACGGTTGGTTGACGGTGGTGAGGGTCAGTTTGGGGTTATTGGTGGTCGACAGTGAGGGTCAGTCTGGGGGCAGTGTGTTTGACGTCAATGAGGGTCAGGCTGCGGGGTGTGTGGACGGTAGTGATGGTCAGGCTGTGCGTGGTGCGTGGACGGCGGAGGGGTACAGGATGGGGGAAATGTGCAGACGGCAGTGAAGGTCAGGTGGGGTGCTGTGTTTGACGGCATTGAGGATCAGACTGGGGGTGGTTTGTGGATGGCGGTGAGGGTCAGGCTGTGGGCAGCGTGTGGAAGGTGGTGAGCGTCTGGCTGGGTGCGGTGCATGGGCGGAGAGGAGGGTCAGGCTGGGGGTGGTGTGTGGGCAATGGTGAGGATCAGGCTGGGGGCGGTGTGTGCACGACAGTGAGGGTCAGTCTGGGTGCGGTGTGTGGATGGCAGTGAGGGTCAGTCTGGGTGCGGTGTGTAGTTTATATACAGAATAACAGATAGCCCAGGGTGAGTTACAGCCTGGAATCTAATCGCATTTCCCCCCCTACGCATTTTTAAACACCATCTCTTTTAAAGGCTGTGTTCTTTGTCCATCCAAATACAGCAGGACCCTCACATAAATGCCTCCCAAAAACATAAGCCCCTCCTCCCCCCCGTGTCTCTATATATTTCAGACACAGCCTGAACCCCACCCTGTGTGTGTGTCTGTGTGTGTGTGTCTGTGTGTGTGTGTCTGACAAGGAGACAGGGCAGTTTCTGGTTATTCTCTCTGTGTCTGATGATTCCTTGTGGCAGAAGTGGTTTAATTCTCTCTGTCTCTGCATCGTCCTGAGCTTCAGCTCCTGGATCCAATCTCCTCCTCACCCCCAGGGTTAAGGGGGGTGGGGAAACACACTGAGAAATAAAAACAAATGAATTTGAAATAAAGTACAACAGTGGAACCAAAAGCACAGCAAGATCCCACAGCTCTCTGCCTTCCCCAATCTCCCATGTGACCCTGGTTCAGTTTAATTATTGCAGAATGAATGAATGAATTGCTGGCCATCACAATGACATTGAAATACACAGACATCCCCGCAGAGCGGTTGGCCTGAGGCTACAAACATTAATAACCACGTATGCACAGTGAGATCCCACAAGCAGCAATCTAACCCCACACACATCATGGGTGATGCTGGTTAAGGGTTGACATATTTGTGTCAAATCCTAAGGCCCCAGTTACCTTAGCCCCAGGCTTCAAACCTGTTCAAAAACGATAAGGCCGCAATCCGACAAGACCCGGTTGAGCAGAGGTCCCGGTAAAGGCCAGCCCACACCCCCCCAAAGAGAGTAGATTAAACCTCGGGGTAATACACAGACAATACTCACCTGGGCCTAATAGGCTGCAGCCTGTCAAACAGGCCTCAGGCCTCAGGACTGTGTTCCCCCCTCTGGAGGAAGCTCTTGTTTGAAGGTTTCCTGCTCCCAAACACACACTTTTCAAATCCTCAAGTGGCCAGGAAGATCCCTTTGGGAGGAAAGAGGCAGCATTAATGGGAAGGCTGAGCAGGAAAATCTTTCACAGGGAGATAGCACAGCGAGATCCCGGCTTTTCCCCTCTCAGTGAGACAGGCAATTTCTCAGGAATATCCAAACACAAACACAAGTTGAGTTTTCATGTTGAAAAGTTCTTGAAATGACGGGTTTGCTGATTAAAGCCACTCACTACCTGCATTAGGGCACAGCAAGATCCCACAAGTGACAGTGCTGCAGAAGCTCGATAATCTGATCATTTTTATTATTTCCTGTCACCCCAGAATCAAATATTGCAGCTATTTCACAATCTCACACTGCCCCTCTCTCTCTCTCCTGTCTCTCTTGCTCTCACCATTTTCCATTTCTTTCTCTCACTCTCTTTCTCTCTGTGTCCAATTCGATCACCCTGCCCTCTCTGTGACCCACTTTCCTCTCATAGTGTGACAATTCTTTCCAGAGGGTCAGATATTTTGGGTTCGAGTTCCCTCCCGAGGGAGTCCCGTCTCCCAGATCCTGGGGGTTTCCCCTGTTTGTGTCACCGATGCCCCGGTGACTTTAACCCCAGGCTTCAAACCCGTGATCTGACAAGTCCCAGTGAACCAGAGGTCCCGACAAACCAGGCTCCCAACCCCAGCCCATCCCTAGAGGAGATGAAACCTCGGGGGAAGAAACAGACCCCCCCACTCACCTGGGCCCCATGGGCTGCAGCCTGGCCAACAGGCCTCAGGCCTGTGCTCCCCGCCCTCTGGAGGTTGTTCTTGTCCAAGGCTTTCCTGGCCCCCCAGGCATTTTGGATCTTCACTTTCCTGCTTTCCCGACAAAAGTTCCTCGGGATAAAAGAGAGAAGAGATGAGTTGGTTGGGGCGGGGGGGGGGTGGGGGGGAGGCAGGGGAGCGAGAGCAGTGTGATGCAAAATTACACAGCAAGATCCCAGTTTAAACACAATCCCACCACTCCCTTCTCCCGTCCCCAAATGCACTTCATAACCTCACAGCAACATCAAAATACTAACAAATCATAAGAAAGTAATTAACCAGAGGCTGGAAACATTATTAAACGCACACACATACACAGTCACAACCAGACAGGGAGGGCTGCTCACTCTCCATACAGAGAGAGAACAGGGCATGAGAATGAATCTGACCAATTCCTTGTGCACATTTATTCTGGGTGAGGGGTTAGTGGAGCCCAGCCCTGCCCTCTCTCTGACACGTTGCATCGTCTGTCAGTCTGCTCCCTGGGGAGGGCTCTGTCTGAGTGACATGTTAATTCCCAGGACAGGAGCCTTGTGGGATCTTGCTGCCCACTGAGATGTTCATTCTGGGGCAACAAAGTTTCATCTTTCCCAGTTGCGACAACTCTCTTTTTGTTTACTGAAGCCTTATTAGTTGTGTCAGTGCGGTTTGAAAATATTAAAGATTACTCCCACACTAGCGTCTCTGAGCCTGGCTGTAGGTAGGCTTCCTGAGACACACACACACACGCACACACAGGGCTGGGAATGGAGAGGGTGGGTATTTGCTGAGGTTTTTTTTTGGGATTTTCCTGCTGTATATGTGATTCCTAGAATTAATCTTTGTCTCTGTCCCTGTGTGTGTGTCTCTCTCTCTGTCACTCTCTTTCTCTCTGTCTCTGTCCCTGTGTATGTGTGTGTCTCTCTCTTTCTCTCTGTCCCTATGTGTCCCACTCTCTGTCTCTCTCTCTCTCTCTCTGTCCCTGTGTCTCTCTCTTCTCTGTGTCTCTGTCTCTGTCTCTCTCTCTCTCTCTCTCTGTCTTCTCTCTCTGTCCCTGTGTCTCTCTCTCTTCTCTGTGTCTCTGTCTCTCTGTCTCTCACTCTTTCTGTCTCTCCCTGCCCTGCTCTACATCCAGCCATTTCTAACTTGATTTTGAGTCTTTTATTTCTTTTCCCTTTCTCAAAAATATTGGCAGAGTTTGGGAATTTAAATCATAGATCACGTGCCTGCCCCTCAACACCCACATTTCACCCTCACAGCTCCCCTGCGCCCATACACAGAGACACACACCCCGGCACACACACACAGACAGACACACACAGACACACACCAACACACACACACACAGAGACACAGACACACGCACACAGAGGCACAAACAAACAGACAGACAAACACCGACACGCACACACACAGAGACCGACACACACCGACACGCACACACAGACACACACACACCCCGTCACACACAGAGACACAGACACACACACAGAGAAGACAGACAGAGAGCAAGACAGAGAGTGGGACACACAGGGACAGAGAGAAAGAGAGAGGAGACACACACACACCCCGACACACATACAGACACACACACACCGACACGCACACACACATAGACACAGACACGGACACACACCGGAACACACACACAGAGACAGAGACACAGACACACAGAGACACACACACACCGACATGCACACACCGACACGCACACACACAGTGACGCACACAGACACACACACCGACACACACACAGACACACACAGAGACACAGACAGACACACACAGAGACACACACAGAGACACAGAGACAGACAGAGAAACACAGACACACACACAGAGACAGACACACACCGACACGTGCACACACAGAGAAGACACACACACACACACACACAGAGACAGACATACACCGACACGCACACAGACACAGGCACACACCGACACACACACACACAGACACAGGCACACACAGAGACACAGACACACGCACACAAAGGCACACACACACAGACACACACCGACACGCGCGCGCGCACACACACACACACTCACACAGACCGACACACACACACAGACACACACACACAGAGACAGACACACACACACACAGAGACAGACACACACACCGACACACACACACACACAGACAGACACACACCGACACGCACACAGACACAGACCGACATGCACACAGACACAGGCACACACCGACACACACAGAGACACAGACACACACCGGCACACACAGAGACACAGACACACACAGACACGCACACACACACACACAGACAGACACACACACCGACACACACACACAGACACAGACACACACACACACTGACACGCACACAGACACAGAGACACACCGACACGCACACACACCGACACACACCGACACACGCGCACACAGAGACAGACACAGACACACACACACACAGACACAGACGCACACACACAGACAGACATACACCGACTCACACACAGACACAGGCACACACCGACACACACACAGACACACAGAGACACAGACACACACTCACAGACACACCGACACATGCGCACACTGAGACAGACACACACACACACAGAGACCGACACACACACACACAGACACACGCACATACAGGCACCGACACACACAGACACACCCCAACACAGAACATGGGCACTGTGCACAGATTTAGTCTGGGGGTTGGGGGGGAGAGTCAATGAGGGTCTGAGCTCAAGTATCATCACAGAAGTGTCTCTGTGTGTGAGAGAGTGAGAGACAAAGCCTCTGTTTGGGTGGGTGTGTGTGTGTGTGTGTGTGTGTGTGTGTGGGTGTGTGTGTGGGTGTGTGTGTGGGTGTGTGTGTGTGTGTGAGAGAGAGAGAGAGAGAGAGAGAGAGAGTGAGACCAAGCCTCTGTGTGTGTGTGTGTGTGAGAGAGAGAGAGAGAGAGTGAGACCAAGCCTCTGTGTGGGTGTGTGAGAGAGTGAGACTGTGTGTGTTTCCATTGGAGTGCCCAGTTTCCGTGTCAGTGCTGTCCCTCCATTATGTAACTGTGTATAAACCACGTGTTTATGTCCTTGTCCCAGTAAAGATCCTATACAGTAAAGAAACTATACACTCTACACTCTCTCTCACATACTCGATTCCACATACTCTCTCAGTTACACACACTCTTACACACACACTCTCATATACACTTTCTGACACACTCACATTCACCATCTCATATATGCTCATTTTCACACACTCTCTCTCTCTCTCCAAAACTCTGTCTCTCTCACACACACTTGCAAAGTCGCTCACACATGCCCTCTCTCTCACGTGCGCACTCACTCTCGTTCACTTGTACACACACTCTCTCTCACATGCACACACTCTCACATGCACTCACTCTTTCACATCCACTCACACACTTCCTCTCTCACTTTCACCCTTTCTTTTTCACACTCACACACACTCTCATGCATGAGCACATCATATCTCACACGCGCTCACTCTCTTTCTCACTCACATGGGCACATTTTCTCTCTCTCATGCGCGCACTTGCACACAGGCATTCTCTCTCTCACACACACGAATTCTCTCTCTCGTACACTCATTCTCTCTCACGCACGCATTCTCTCACACACGCATTCTCTCTCTCGCACACTCATTCTCTCTCTCACACACTCATTCTCTTTCTCACACACTCATTCTCTCTCTCACTCACGCATTCGCTCTCTCTCTCTCCCATACTCATTCTCTCTCCCACGCGCGCATTCTCTCTCTCACAGACGCATTCTCTTTCACACTTATTCTCTCTCTCACGCACACATTCTCTCTCAAACACTCATTCTCTCTCTCACACACACATTCTCTCTCTCAAACACTCATTCTCTCTCTCACGCACCCATTCTCTCTCTCACACACCCATTCTCTCTCTCACACACTCATTCGCTCTCTCTCTCCCACACTCATTCGCTCTCTCACGCGTGCATTCTCTCTCTCACCCACGCATTCTTTCTCACACACGCATTCTCTCTCTTGCATTCTCTCTCTCGCACACACGCATTCTCTCTCTCATACACGCATTCTTTCTCTCTCACACACGCATTCTCTCTCACACACGCATTCTCTCTCACACATGCATTCTCTCTCACACACACACATTCTCTCTCACAGACACACATTCTCTCTCACACACGCATTCTCTCTCACACACGCAGTCTCTCTCACACACGCATTCTCTCTCTCACACACACATTCTCTCTCACACTCACACATTCTCTCTCTCACACACACATTCTCTCTCACACACACACATTCTCTCTCTCTCACACACATTCTCTCTCTCACACACACATTCTCTCTCACACACACACATTCTCTCTCACACACACACATTCTCTCTCTCTCACACACATTCTCTCACACACACACATTCTCTCTCACACACACACATTCTCTCTCACACACACACACATTTTCTCTCTCTCATACATGCATTCTCTCTCTCTCACATGCACGCATTCTCTCACTCACACACATGCATTCCGCATTCTCTCTCTCACACACACGCATTCCGCATTCTCTCTCTCTCACACACGCATTCTTTCTCACACACGCATTCTCTCTCTTGCATTCTCTCTCTCTCACACACACATTCTCTCTCACACACACGCATTCTCTCTCACACACACGCATTCTCTCTCTCACACACACATTCTCTCTCACACACACACATTCTCTCTCACACACACATTCTCTCTCACACACACACATTCTCTCTCTCACACATACATTCTCTCTCACGCACACACACATTTTCTCTCTCTCATACATGCATTCTCTCTCTCTCACATGCACGCATTCTCTCTCTCACACACACGCATTCCGCATTCTCTCTCTCACACACACGCATTCCGCATTCTCTCTCTCACACACACGCATTCTTTCTCACACACGCATTCTCTCTCTTGCATTCTCTCTCTCGCACACACGCATTCTCTCTCTCATAGACACATTCTCTCTCTCTCTCATAGACGCATTCTCTCTCTCTCTCACACACACATTCTCTCTCACACACACGCATTCTCTCTCACACACACGCATTCTCTCTCTCACACACACATTCTCTCTCTCACACACACATATTTTCTCTCTCTCATGCATGCATTCTCTCTCTCTCACATGCACGCATTCTCTCTCACACACACACGCATTCCGCATTCTCTCTCTCACACACATGCATTCTCTCTCTCTCACACACACGCATTCTCTCTCTCTCACACACACGCATTCTCTCACACACACACACGCATTCCGCATTCTCTCTCTCGCACACACGCTTTCTCTCTCACATACACGCATTCTCTCTCTCACACGCATTTTCTCTCTCTCCCGCACACATTCTCTCTCTCGCACACATTCTCTCTCTCACACACATTCTCTCTCTCGCACACATGCATTCTCTCTCTCTCACACACACATTTTCTTTCTCGCAAACACGCAGTCTCACTCTCACACACATTTTCTCTCTCACACATACGCATTCTCTCACACACGCATTCTCTCTCACACACGCATTCTCTCTCACACACGCATTCTCTCTCACACACATTCTCTCTCTTGCACACACGCATTCTCTCTCTCACACACACGCATTCTCTCTCTCACACGCATGCATTCTGTCTCTCTCTGTCCCCCACTCTCTCTGTGTCCCTCTCTCTCTCTGTGTCCCTCTCTCTCTGAGTCCCTCTCTCTCTCTCTGTGTCCCTCTCTCTCTCTCTCTCTGTGTCCCTCTCTCTGTATCCCTCACTCTCTCTTTCTCTGTCTGTCCCTCGGTCTCTCCATCCCACTCTCTCTCCCTGTGTCGCACTCTCTCTCCCTGTGTCCCTCACTCTCTCCCTGTGTCCCTCACTCTCTCCCTGTGTCCCTCTCTACCTTTCTCTCTCTGTCACTCTCTCTGTGTTCCCCTCTCTCTCTCTCTCACAATGTATCCCTCTCTTTCTCTCGATCTCTCTCTCTTCCTGTCTCTCACTGTCCCTCTCTCACTGTCCCTCTCTCACTGTCCCTCTCTCACTGTCCCTCACTCTGCATCCCTCACTCTGCGTCCCTCACTCTATCTCTTTCCCTCTCCCTCTGCGTCCCTCACTCTATCTCTGTCCCTCTCTCTCTGCGTCCCTCACTCTATCTCTGTGCCTCACTCTATCTCTGTCCCTCACTCTATCTTTGTGTCCCTCTCTATCTGCGTCCCCCTCGCTCTGTCTCTGTCCCTCTTTGTGTGTGTCTCTCTCTCAATCTCTCTGTCTCTGTCCCTCTCTCCCTCTCTGTGTCCCTCTCTCTCTCCCTGTCCCTCGCTCTCTCCCTGTCCCTCTCTCTCTATCCCTCTCTCTGTCTTTCTCACTCTCTCTCTCCCTGTCCCTTTCTCTCTCCCTGTCCCACTCTCTCTGTCCCTCTCTCTCTCCCTGTCCCTCTCTCTCTCTCCCAATTCCTTTCTCTCTCTCCCTGTCCCTCTCTCTCTCCCTGTCCCTCTCTCTCCCTGTCCCTCTCTCTCTCCCTGTCCCTCTCTCTCTCTCCCTGTCCCTCTCTCTCCCTGTCCCTCTCTCTCTCTGATCCACTCTGTCTCCCTGTCCCTCTCTCTCTCTCCCTCCCCCCCTCTCTCTCTCCCTGTCCCTCTCTCTCTCCCTGTCCCTCACGCTTTCTCTGTCCCTCTCTCTCTCTGTCTCTCTCTCTCTCCCTCTCTCTCTCTCTCCCTGTCCCTCTCTCTCTCCCTGTCCTTCTCTCTCCCTGTCCCTCTCTCTCTGTGTCTATCTCTCTCCTTCTGTCCCTCTCTCTTTCTCTCTGTCTCTCTCTCTCCCCCTCTCTCTCTCTCCCTGTCCCTCACGCTCTCTCTGTCCCTCTCACTCTCTCCCTGTCCCTCTCTCTCTCTCCCTGTCCCTCTCTCTCTCCCTGTCCCTCACTCTCTCTCCCTGTCTCTCTCTCTCTCTGTGTCTCACTCTCTCCCTGTCCCTCTCACTCACTCCCTGTCCCTCTCTCTCTGTCTGTCCCTCTCTCCCTCTCCCTGTCACTCTCTCTTTTCCTGTCCCTCACTCTCTCCCTGTCCCTCTCTCTCTCCCTGTCCCTCACTCTCTCCCTGTCCCTCACTCTCTCCCCCTGTCTCTCTCTCTCTCTGTGTGTCTCTCTCTCTCCCTGTCCCTCACTCTCTCCCTGTCCCTATCTCTCTCTCCCTGTCTCTCTCTCTCTCCCTGTCTCTCTCTCTCTCCCTGTGTCCCCATCTCTCTCTCCCTGTCCCTCTCTCTCTCTCTCTCTGTCCCCCCTCTCTCTCTCTCTCTCCTTGTCCCTCGCTCTCCCTGTCCCTCACTCTCTCCCTGTCCCTCTCTCTCTCTCCCTGTCTCTCTCTCTCTCTCTGTGTCCCCCCCTCTCTCTCCCTCTCTCCTTGTCCCTCGCTCTCTCTCCCTGTCTCTCTCTCTCTCTCCCTGTCCCCCTCTCACTCCTTATCCCTCTCTCTCTTCCTATCCCTCACGCTTTCTCGGTCCCTTTCTCTCTCTCTCTCTCTGTCCCTCTCTCTCTCTCTCTCTCTCTCTCTCTCTCTCTCTCTCTCTCCTTGTCCCTCTCTCTCTCTCTCTCTCTCTCCTTGTCCCTCTCTCTCCCTGTCCCTCACTCTCTCCCTGTCCCTCTCTCTCTCTCCCTGTCTCTCTCTCTCTCTCTCTCTGTCTCCCCCCCTCTCTCTCCCTCTCTCCTTGTCCCTCGCTCTCTCTCCCTGTCTCTCTCTCTCTCCCTGTCCCCCTCTCTCTCCTTATCCCTCTCTCTCTTCCTATCCCTCACGCTTTCTCGGTCCCCCTCTCTCTCTCTGTCCCTCTCTCTCTCTGTCTCTCTCTCTCTCTCTCTCTCTCTCTCCCCTTGTCCCTCTCTCTCTCTCTCACCTTGTCCCTCTCTCTCCCTGTCCCTCACTCTCTCCCTGTCTCTCTCTCTCTCTCTGTCTCTCTCTCTCCCTGTCCCTCACGCTCTCTCTGTCCCTCTCACTCTCTCCCTGTCTCTCACTCTCTCCCTGTCCCTCTCTCTCTCTCCCTGTCCCTCTCTCTCTCTCCCTGTCCCTCTTGTGCGAGATAAGTGGCTATCCAGCCCCATCTACGGCACTTTTTATTTCCCTTCCCAGGAACAAAGACACGGAGGAGTCTGTCCAAAACTTTTTCATTCAACTTTGCAAAGTCGGGTGCTGTTCCCAAAGGTACACACACACAAGCATAGTAATCTCCACACATTATATACATGTATATGTGGGCTGGGTTTACTACTGCTGCCTTGACCAACGAGTGCTCGGATTCCCCACTGTTTTCCTTATTTGGGTTCTGGTGCCTGCGATTCTTTTATCATTCACTTGGCCAATCAGTGTTTGAGCTTCCCATTCTTCCCTTATATGGATGATGTTGTACAACTGTGGTTAAGGGCGGCCTCTCAACTATCGAGGAAAGCTGTTACAACTGTTTCATTCATATAAACGTGGGGGAGGTCCGGCAACAGTTTCGAGTGTCTGCTTGTGTTTACTATGAGGTAGAAAAGACTAAAAGGCAGCTAACCGTTTAAAAATTACACTACCCCCTACAAATCCCCCGTGTCTTTTCTTACGGCCTGTAATTTTTCAACCGTAAGTTTCTTCTCCAGGGCATTTAATAACTCCCGAGCTTGTTCATCAAACTGCCCTTCTCTAATACTACCCCCGCCCAAGAGGGATTCACGTTGTTCCATCTCGAGATTTATTCGTTCAACCTGCCCATAGGGAACATCCTTCTTAGTAAGGGCGGTTTCGATCAGTTGTTGAGTTAATCCCTGGACACAGGGAATAACGCAACACCCAAGGGCAGTGAGTACCCCTGCCACCACTATACATGAGACAAGAAAGGGAACGACCACCCCCGTCCATTTACCGAACCAAGCTTCCAACCAGTCCGTGAGGCCAGAGTCGATGCCCGAGTTTTCGGCCAGTTTGTCCGCCAATGTGGTGAGTCCATCCAGGGCGCGGGTGATGGACCCATCAGGGGCTGTGTTGTTGGGGTGAAAGTGCAGCACTGAGTGCCTATCATGACACAAACACCCCCCTTCTCTGCCAACATCATGTCTAAGGCCAACCTATTTTCCCACGCCATCCTACTAGTGGCGTCCAGTTGTTCTGCTATTCCTTTCACTGCATCCCGGGTATAATTAATGAACCTCTGCTGATTGTAGTAAATATAATTAATCCAATCCACATTCTTATTGATGGTCACCCACCAGAACAGTGATGACTCAAAACCCGCCGCTATCTGGTTCCTAGCCTTGTATTCGTCAGGAACACCCCCTGGGGACCCCTATGGCATCTAAATATATGTTATCAGCAAAAGAGGTCTCCAAAGCTCTCTCAGTTCTTCCACTAGAACGGGGTTGCTCCTGTTTCTCGAATACCAGGGTGAATGGGATGGCCAATTGAACGATCGCACAAGTGCCCGTCAATTTTTGGGGCAGTGTCGGTCGCAGAACCCTCCCACCACAGTACCACCAGAGGTCTGCCCTAGGTACATGAATGTGGGAGTAATTCCCGCCCCCGGTAGTTTCATTGACCAGCCGAATTGATCCGCTGCACTTGTCAAATGTCCCCACATCGTCGTCCCACTGTAGTCCCGTCCGAGAGACGCAGGCCTGGTGCGTACCCGTTACCCCTGAGAATGATGGCGGGCGGGGCGCCCCCACAGACCTGACGGGGGGAAACTTCAAACTCAAGGGTCGACAAGTGGGGTCGTTCCAGGCCTCTCGGTCCTGGTACAGCCTTATCATGCAGTCCATGGCTCGTGGGTGTTTCTCCCATCCCAGCGGGAATGGGACCACCTGAGGGTTAGGGCGGGCACTCGTGCATGCGTAGCAATCACTCTTTTTCATGCTCCTCACAGTATATTTGACCCATTCCATCCAGGCATTCGCCTCCCAGTATCCCGTTTCCATTTCAAAGGTCTTTTCCAAATTCCTCGTTTCAATTATTCTAATCTTTTCCTGCTTATCAGTGGGGGATGAGCCCCCAGACTCAGCTTCAATGACCGTGATATACGTGCAGCACAGCTGCTTTCCCCCCCCCCATCCTGCCTGGCCCCCAACTCTAATACCCAGTATTGTTCTATTAAGTCTCGCCTCGTTCTTTTCCAAGTTCTTTATGGTCAGATAAAGCGGATTGCACTGATTCTGCCCACAATCTCGTCCAGGGGTGATGGGATCACGGACAACTGACACCATAGCCTGGACCCCGGGGGCTGGAGGCCTATTTAGGCCTTCCCTACCATGCAATTGTAATACTAACGTCTGACCCTGGAATCCCCTTTCTCTCTCTAGATTCTGCTTAGTTTGATTCAGTTCACTTTTAGTCCTACAGGGCACCAACTCACATAGGTCTAAGCAAAATGTCTGTGTTGATTGGTTGGCAAGAACGGAGATGGAGAACCACTGACGGTCCTCTGCTTGTTTTTTTCCAGAGGCCAAATTGGGTAACACGCACACTATGACCCAGCCCAAGGATAATGGCATAGCAAGTTAACAATACGATTGACCGCATTTTTTTTTCGCGACACCCGTAGCCCGAGGGCACAGTTCCTTTAGACTCGCCAAAGTCCGATTAGTTCGTTCTCAGGGTCTCTGTTCCTTAGATGCCTTTGTCAGAGAGGTTCGTTCGTCCTCCGTCGGTTGTGGCACTGGTCCCTTGACTCGAGTGTAATGTGTCCAGCCCTTTTCGGCCATACGGACAGCCGTTTCGGTCGTCAAAAGTACCAGGAAGGGACCGTCCCAAGTTGGTTCGAGGGTACGTTGCTTCCAGCTTTTAATCAGGACCCACTGATCCGGCTTGACGGTGTGCACCGCAAACTCGAGGGGCGGCGTCTGTGCCAAAAGTCCCTGTTGGCGTAAACGAGATAAAGCAGACCACAGAGCCACCACATATTTTTGCACAAACATATCCCGAGACTCAAATGCAGGAGGTTCCCCCTTCGGCCCATGGAACGGGAGGCCAAATAACATTTCGAAATGGGAGACGCCCAAATCCCGCCATGGCTGGGTGCGAATTTGCAATAGGGCAAGGGGTAGGCATTTGGTCCAAGGCAGGCCGATTTCACTAGTCAGCTTGGTTAGCTGCTTTTTGATGGTCTGGTTCATTCTTTCGACCTTGCCCGAGGAGGAGGGATGCCAGGGGGTGTGTGCAAATCCCAGTCAATCCCCATTGCTTGCATACATTCTGGAGGACGGTCGAGGTGAAGTGGCTCCCCTGGTCAGAGTCAATAGCGCGGGGTAGCCCAAATCGTGGGATGATTTGCTCGAGTAGAATCTTGCTAACCTGAGTTGCCGTTGCCGTGGTAGTGGGGAAAGCTTCCACCCATCCTGTCAGGTGATCTACCACTACTAATAGATACTTCAGGCGACCTATAGGGGGGAGCTCAGTGTAATCTACCTGGATATACTCAAACGGCCTATAGGTCGGACTCCTACCCCCTTGTCTTGCATGCTGCCGCAGCCCCCTTTTGTTAATCTTTCGACATGTTATACAATCTCCTGTGACCTGCTTGGCTACCGTGTACAGACCAGGGTGAGCATATCGGCGCAGGAAGGCATCACACAGTGCCTGGGCGCCCCAGTGACCCCCTTGGTGTAAACGGGCAATAATGTCCCGCGTCAACGGTCGATTTAGTAGCTGGCGGCAATCGGGTAAGGTCCACTTGCCTTCCCTATCCTTTGTACCCCCCAGAGACGCGAGAAGAGTTTCTTCTTTGTCAGTAAACGTGGGCACTTCGGTAATTTCGGATATCTGTGGAATCCTTACCAGGCAGTTTATTACTTCCTTCCCCACCCATCCCCTTTCCAAAGAAAGTCCGCTGGGTTCTGGCAGCCCCCGACTTCTATTCGGAGGTCTTCTCGGTCTAACAATATGACTTCATATTTCAGAATTCTCGAGTCAGTCAGCCACCTCCCGGCCTTCTGATTCAGGATAGTTCTAACCTGGTGGGGAGTAGTGACTGTCAAGGGGGCCCCGAAAGTCAACTTCCTGCTTTCCTCTACCAGCTTTGCCGTGGCTGCCACCTCTTGGACACACTCCGGCCACCCTCGGGAGACTGGATCCAGAATTTTTGACAGGAAAGCCACGGGCTTCCTTTTACCCCCCCAGTCCTGGGTCAATACTCCAAGAGCGGTTCCCTTTCTGGAGTTCACAAAGAGGCGAAATGTCTTACTAAAATCCGGCAAGCTTAAAACAGGTGCGGCCATCAATTTTCCTTTTAGGATTTCAATTAACTTTTTCTCCTCCTCCTCCCATTTTATTCTGTTGAGTGCCTCCTCAATGAGCTTTAGGTACAAGTCTTTAGTAATGGGGCATAATCGTCTATCCATAACCGACAATAGCCAAAGAGTCCCAAGAACTTCCGCAACTCCCTCTTGGTCGTTGGGAGGCCTAGTTCGATTATTGCCCGCACTCTTTCCGGACTTATTCGTTTCTGTCCCTGGCTTATCAAGTGTCCTAGGTACTTAACCTCTTTCTCGACATATTGGAGCTTCTTCTGGCTCACTCTTAACCCCTTCTCAGCGAGGTAATTTAACAGGGCATTAGTCCCAAGAAGGACGTCCTCCTCCGCCGGTCCGGATAAAAGGAGATCGTCCATGTATTGTATAAGCTTAAGGGCCGGGGACAAGGTTAGTCCCTCCAATAATTGTTCCAGAATCTGCCCGAACAGAGTCGGGGACTCAGTGAATCCTTGGGGGAGTACGGTCCACCTGTACTGTTGTTTTCTGCCAGTATCAGGATCCTTCCATTCAAAAGCAAAAAGATCCCTACTGTCCTTGTCCAGGGGACACGCCCAGAAGGCATCCTTTAAGTCTATAACACTAAACCAGCCGTGGTCCGGGGGGATTCGCCCCAGAATAGTGTATGGGTTCGGTACCACAGGGTGCCGTACTTGGACAATTTTATTTACTTCCCTTAGGTCTTGGACCATTCGGTAGCTCCCATCCGACTTCCGGACCGGCAGGATGGGGGAATTGTATCGTGACATACAGGGCTCTACCAATCCATCTTTTATTAGGTCTTCCATAACTGTCTTCAGGCCCTGCCTCCCTTCCCAAGAGATGGGGTATTGGCGCACTCTGACGTCGGGGCTCTGGGGCTTTAATTTTACCTCCACAGGTCAAATTGCGAGTCCCCCCCGGTTCCCTTTGGCGACCCAAACCCTAGGGTCTATCTCTGTCAATCGGGACTCACTAAGGTATGACATGGTAACGGCTAATTCTTCCTCTCCAACTTTTCTTCGACGTTCCTCTTTCCATCCCATAATCTCCCTCCCCCATTCCCGTGGACTTACAAGCTTCCCGTACGGCTGCCACCATCATTTTTGTCTTATGTTTCTCCCTTATTACATCCCTCTGAACGTACACCTTCTGTGCTTCCCGTAATAATTCTGCAACATCCTTTTCAGCCCAATCCTCCACTTTCTGTAATTTCTTCTGAATGTCAGGCCATGACTTAGTCACAAAGTGCACCTTAAGCATGCTCTTGCCTATTTCCCCATCGGGGTCTAAACCTGAATACTTTCGCATGGACTCCCGCAAACGGTCTAAAAACTCACTCGGGGATTCATCCTTTTTCTGTCCAACTTCAAATGCTTTTGCTAAATTCCGCTGTTTGGGCACGCAGGCTTGGATCCCCCTGATTATAAGGCTTCTGAGGTCTGTCATATTGGTCCTTCCCCCCGCGTCGTTATGATCCCACCGGGGGTCCTCTAAGGGGTACTTCCGCTCTCCACGCTGAGGGCCGTCCTGATGCTCCCTATCCCAAATGGCCATTGCACTATTCCGGATCATAACAATTTCATCGTAATTAAATAGTATTCTCATCATGGCCTGCAGTTCAGCCCATGTGTATATACTGGGCCCCAGAAATTGGTCCAGTTGTATTCCCACACTGACGGGGTAGTTCATTACGGAGTTGCCGGATATCCCCAGAATTTAAAGGTTGTACTACAAACCCGGTCCGTTCGTTCCCAAACGGCACCTCTCGTAAGGGGTTCAGCTGTTCAATATTGTCACTCCTCCCAGCTCTCAATCCCTCTTCTCGACCTCTCCGCATCTCGAGTCGGACTGATTTCCTAGTGCCTGGGGTGAGTTCTGCGCCCCCTCCTGTGCCACCCCCCAGCAGTCCCTTCCTCACTGGTCGTAGCCTGCTGGGACTCGGAATTATCCGTCGCAGGAGGGAGGTCCGCGCTGGACGCCTGGTCGTGCGCGGGTGGTATATACGGGGGCGGGGAAGACGGTGGCAAACCGTCGGTGAGGATGTCCCAAGACTTCTGGGGCTTCCTCGGGTCTGTTTGGGGAATCAGAGGATAGAGACGCGTGGGACTCTCGCCGTCGCCCGCCAACCAGGCGGCGGCGTATTTGCTCTCCTCTGGGTCAAACGGTTGTTTTCTGTTAACATATACATTTAGGATTTGACACACCCAGTCTTCATCAGACCCATACTCGGGCCAAACTACCGAGGGGGCGCGGATAGGTTCTTTGGTCCATATAAAACAACAATATTTTATCATGGTCTCTTTCTTTAAGTCCTTCGTTCTACTACTGTCCGTCCATAGACTTAACTTCCGACCTAATGGACTATCGGGGGGTATTTCTTTCCCATTTGCAGTCTTCCCTGACTTTTCCGTAGAAGTCTGATTTCCCATGGTTTATCTTCGGTCCTGGTCTTAAACGCCCAAAGCGTTTTCACAGATGACCGTCAAAACCACAATTTCCCGTGGTTTATCTTCAGTCCTGGTCTTAAACGCCCAAAGCGTTTTCACAGATGACCGTCAAAACCACGCGGCCAACAAGGAAGAACAAAAGAATCTCTTACCTTGATCCGTGCACGGAGTTGTCTGGCCTTTTTAAATGTGTGTACCCCCGTGTATAGTCACTAACCGGTCGTCCCAGCACTCGTCCGTGTGTTCCTTTTCCAGGATTCAAAATTATTTTTAAATGAACCGGGTCACATCCTCTCTTGGCCAACGGCCAACGGACCAAGCCGATCAGTGAGAAGTATAAATATATACTAGACGCGTCTTTGTTATAATCAGGCTTGATTCGTGAGCCGAAGAGACTGCCCCCCCGGCAATAATTATTTCATCCCGGAGGAGCCCCCAATTGTGCGAGATAAGTGGCTATCCAGCCCCATCTACGGCACTTTTTATTTCCCTTCCCAGGAACAAAGACACGGAGGAGTCTGTCCAAAACTTTTTCATTCAACTTTGCAAAGTCGGGTGCTGTTCCCAAAGGTACACACACACAAGCATAGTAATCTCCACACATTATATACATGTATATGTGGGCTGGGTTTACTACTGCTGCCTTGACCAACGAGTGCTCGGATTCCCCACTGTTTTCCTTATTTGGGTTCTGGTGCCTGCGATTCTTTTATCATTCACTTGGCCAATCAGTGTTTGAGCTTCCCATTCTTCCCTTATATGGATGATGTTGTACAACTGTGGTTAAGGGCGGCCTCTCAACTATCGAGGAAAGCTGTTACAACTGTTTCATTCATATAAACGTGGGGGAGTTCCGGCAACAGTTTCGAGTGTCTGCTTGTGTTTACTATGTGGTAGAAAAGACTAAAAGGCAGCTAACCGTTTAAAAATTACACTACCCCCTACACTCTCTCTCTCTCCCTGTCCCTCTCTCTCTCTCCCTGTCCCTCACGCTTTCTCTGTCCCTCTCTCTCTCTCTGTCTCTCTCTCTCTCCCTCTCTCTCTCTCGCTGTCCCTCTCTCTCTCCCTGTCCTTCTCTCTCCCTGTCCCTCTCTCTCTGTGTCTATCTCTCTCCTTCTGTCCCTCTCTCTTTCTCTCTGTCTCTCTCTCTCTCCCCCTCTCTCTCTCTCCCTGTCCCTCACGCTCTCTCTGTCCCTCTCACTCTCTCCCTGTCCCTCTCTCTCTCCCTGTCCCTCTCTCTCTCCCTGTCCCTCACTCTCTCTCCCTGTCTCTCTCTCTCTCTCTGTGTCTCTCTCTCCCTGTCCCTCTCTCTCCCTGTGTCCCCCTCTCTCTCTCTGTGTGTCCCCCTCTCTCTCTCTCTCTGTCCCTCTCTCTCTCTCTCTCACTGTCCCTCCCACTCTCTCCCTGTCCTTCTCACTCTCTCCCTGTCCCTCTCACACTCTCCCTGTCCCTCTCTCTCTGTCTGTCCCTCTCTCTCTCTCCCTGTCTCTCTCTCTCTCCCTGTCCCTCACTCTCTCCCTGTCCCTCTCTCTCTCCCTGTCCCTCACTCTCTCCCTGTCCCTCACTCTCCCCCCTGTCTCTCTCTCTCTCTCTCTCTCTGTGTCTCTCTCTCTCTCCATGTCCCTCACTCTCTCCCTGTCCCTATCTCTCTCTCCCTGTCTCTCTCTCTCTCCCTGTCTCTCTCTCTCTCCCTGTGTCCCCATCTCTCTCTCCCTGTCCCTCTCTCTCTCTCTCTCTGTCACCCCCTCTCTCTCTCTCTCTCCTTGTCCCTCGCTCTCTCTCTCTCTCTCTCTCTCTCCTTGTCCGTCTCTCTCCCTGTCCCTCACTCTCTCCCTGTCCCTCTCTCTCTCTCCCTGTCTCTCTCTCTCTCTCTCTCTGTGTCCCCCCCTCTCTCTCCCTCTCTCCTTGTCCCTCGCTCTCTCTCCCTGTCTCTCTCTCTCTCTCCCTGTCCCCCTCTCTCTCCTTATCCCTCTCTCTCTTCCTATCCCTCACGCTTTCTCGGTCCCTCTCTCTCTCTCTGTCCCTCTCTCTCTCTCTCTCTCTGTCTCTCTCTCTCTCTCTCTCTCTCTCTCTCTC